>NC_079535.1:0-100000 GCF_003711565.1 Takifugu flavidus | reverse complement strand
AGAGGGAGAGGACAGGAGGGGGAGAGGGAGACGGAGGGGAGAGGAGAGGAAAGGGAGGGGGAGAGGACAGGGAGAGGAGAGGAAAGGGAGGGGGAGAGGAGAGGAGAAGGAGGGGGAGGGAGAGGAGAGGAAGAGGAGAGGAGGGAGAGGAGAGGAGAGGACAGGAGAGGGAGGGGAGAGGAGAGAAATGAGGAAATCTGAAATGAGGAATTTATCGCCTGACAGTAACAAAAAACTGGGTGGGGGGGCAGCAACAGCCAAACAATACTATTCAGTTTGATTTTTTTTTTTTTTTTACAATCAAAATTGTTTCTAGGCGTTTTACAGAATCCCAGGGCCTAACCACAAACAAGCAACACTCCCCTTTAACAGGAAGAAACAGGACCAGGCTCATGAAGGGGGACCCTCCTGCTGATGACCGACTGGGTAGAGAGAGAGGAGAGGAGAGGAGAGGAGAGGAGAGGAGAGGAGAGGAGAGGAGAGGAGAGGAGAGGAGAGGAGAGGAGAGGAGAGGAGAGGAGAGGAGAGGAGAGGAGAGGAGAGCACAGAGCACAGAGCACAGAGCACAGAGCATAGAGCACAGAAACACACACAAAAATACACTATACAACAGGTCAGCGGGGCTGGAGGTCATCATGCAGCTCCGAAGGCGGCGATACCTGTAAATGAATAGGGGGGGGGGGGGGAGCAGAAAACTACACAGGAATCAGCATAACTAGTCTGCTTACAAGAAGAAGAACAAGAAGTGTAAAGAGCTAAAAAAAATACACTAAAAAATAAACAAATAAAAATGTACATATATGTACATACATATATTGCACTATCTATCATGCACTTGCACAATTGTAGAAAAGGTATACATAAATGTGACTTCTGCATTGAAGGTTAACATTATAGCATTGATGTGAAGCTGAGTGACCTCACAGCCTATAAAAATGTCCCGATGACCTTCCTGTACTTCAGTGTATCCCTCTCATATACAAATCCATTGAGAGTAGGTCAGAAAACTTCTGGATGTGGCACTTTGCAGTGTTGTATTTGAGGTCGAACCCCTAAAGACGAAGTAAGAGAGAATTATCCCTGTTGGAACCCCTGTACCAGTATAAGACACACAGTTCCAGGGCCATACATAATGTGTAATGTGTTTCATTTTGCCAGGTAGCAGTCAACTCCTGCTATCACCATCTTTGCTCTCAGCACAGTTGCTCTTTGCACCATAAGATTCAAAATTGATCTGATGAAAACCACTGTTGGGAATAACTGCAGTACACTTGATGGACACGACCAAACTCTGCAGGTTAACAGAGCTAAAGAGAGCTTACATGGAGGTCAAGATCAGGAAATACAATATTCACATAACAGGTCTTGAGGATTTGCACAAAAGCAGTAAGGCCTCCCGATTGGATTTGCTCTTTCACATTTTTGCTACACTTCTGCCATGATGTATGCAGCAATTATATTAGCAACTGGCTAACACTACCATTTACAGACAGATCTTTTTAAATATGTTCATGTTCATACGGGTCTTCTACCAGAGGCATTTGGAGTCTGAGAGTACTTTGCAGGGTCTTATCTGTTCCTAGGACTGCACTAATCTGGACAGAGATCTCTGATGTAGTTCCTGGTATCTGTTGGATCCATCTACTCAGCTTGGGGGTTACTGTCCCTAGTGTTGCCTTCACACCCCACATTCTCTCTATCTCCTTTTCAGCCCTTGGTATTTCTCCAGCTTCTCGTGTTATTTCTGCTATCACTTGGGATTGCTACATCTATCACCACCACTGTCTTCTGATGTTTATCTACCACCACTATGTCAGGCTGATTGGCCACCACCATCTCAGTCGGGATCTGGAAGTCCCACAGGATATTGGCATGCATGTTGTCTGTCACTTTTGGGGGTGTCTCCCACCTGGACCCTGGGACCTCCAGTCTGTACAGAGTACAGATGTTCTTGTCCACAATCAATCAATCAGTCAGTCAGTCAGTCAGTCAGTCAGTCAGTCAGTCAGTCAGTCAGTCAGTCAGTCTTTATATGGTGAATGTTACAATCAGAATTGCTTCTAGGCACTTTACAGAATCCCTGACTCCCAACAAACAACAGTGGCAAGGAAAAACTCGCCTTTAACAGGAAGGAGAAGGAGCGGAGACCCCGGCAGCCTCGGCCTATAGCAGCATGACTAAGATGTTAACCTAATACCGTATTTTCACGACCACAAGGTGCACTGTAATAAAAGGCGCAGTCTCAGTTATGGGTGCTATATCTGTATTTAAAACATACATAAGGCGCACCGTATTATTAGGCGCATGCTAAAACATGGAAACAACAACGGAAGTAAACAGTGAGTTTCGTCACATTTATTGAACAAAATATTCATTCTTCTGCCACAAAACCATCAAAGTTTTCATCTTCTGTATCTTCTTCCTCTTCTTCATCATCTGAATCAGACTCACCGACCGGTTCCGCCGCTGCCTCATAGTCTTTGTGCAGGAGTGTTCGCCTTCCGTCATCCAGCGCTCCCACGATGGATGGATCTCACTGGTCGGTGAGTCTGATTGAGATGATGAAGAAAAGGAATTCGGGATGTTGGACATTGAAATAGCGCAGCTGTTTAATTCAGATACAGAAGATGAAAACTTTGATGGTTTTGTGGCGGAAGAATGAATATTTTGTTCAATAAATGTGACGAAACTCACTGTATTACTTCCTTTGTCATTTTTTACTTTATGTTTTAGCATGCGCCTTATGTATGTTTTAAATACAGATATAGCACCCATAACTGAGACTGCGCCTTTTATTACATCCAAGGTAGTTTTCTCTGTCAACTGGACTGGGTTTCTTCTCTTGAAGACGTTTCGCCTTCTATCCAGAAGGCTTCTTCAGTTCTGAAATTGCTGGGGAGAGAGCTTGAAAATATATAGCCCCTGTGGACCATTTGCATGCTAATGATCTGGGTGGTCACCTGAGAGTCGTTAGCAGGGTCGTTGGTCGGGTCGTTCACCTAGTTTCTGTTGAGGTGTCTCCCCTTTGTCTGCTGGATCACATGGTGATGAGTCACTGGGTCTCCTGGAATGGTGTGAATGTTTGTTTTGCTGTTGGAAGGAGTGGAGGACTGCATTGTATGTGGGTGACAGGAAGTGCCTCAGGAACAAACATTCACACCATTCCAGGAGACCCAGTGACTCATCACTATGTGATCCAGCAGACAAAGGGGAGACACCTCAACAGAAACTAGGTGAACGACCCGACCAACGACCCTGCTAACGACTCTCAGGGGACCACCCAGATCATTAGCATGCTAATGGTCCACAGGGGCTATATATTTTCAAGCTCTCTCCCCAGCGATTTCAGAACTGAAGAAGCCTTCTGGATAGAAGGCGAAACGTCTTCAAGAGAAGAAACCCAGTCCAGTTGACAGAGAAAACTACCTTGGATACAATGACCTGGATGACTGAGAATTTACACAGACGCCTTTTATTACAGTGCACCTTATGGTCGTGAAAATATGGTAATTACATGCAATTTACAACATATATTTGTGAAACATTTTGACTCTGCTCATCCCTTAAAGCATTATTTTTGGTCTTTATGTTTGTTACAGTTAATTACACACTTAAAAATGGAGGTCCAGTGTCTAAAGGAAGAGTTATCCCTGGTAAAAGAAGGACAGAGAAATGACCGACTTACTGTGGAAGAGATAGAGAGGTATCTTGTGTTCTTTTGGCTTCAATCTAGACCTTTCTGGCACTTTTCACATACATACATACATACATACATACATACATACATACATACATACATACATACATACATACATACATACATACATACATACATACATACATACATACATACATACATACATACATACATACATACATACATACATACATACATACATATGGACTTTCTGGGCTTATGTACATTTATTGGGCAGGGTTTGCGGTCACATGTCCAGTCTGGAATAGTGTCGTCATTGTTTCATTTTGTTTCTCACATCTACATAATGCTCATGTGGGGTCAACATGGTAGCTAGTAGATAATGAAATTATGTGGTAAAATAGTAAGCAACCCAACAAGGTGTAATACTATCTCCGGGATAGGTATGGGTTAAAAATTGGCTGTGTAAAAATATCTAGCTCAGTGGGAGGAGCCTTACCTTTTAAAAAGGGCATTTCCGGCCTGCCCATGGGTAGTGGGTTTTTGGCTGTCACAGCTGACGCAGTTTAGTTTTTATGTTTTGTTTATTTTGGCAGTTGGTAAAGTAAAATAAATGTCTGAAGACTATTATACACTACGCCATCAGGTATTGTGTAGCTGAGCGGAGAAGGGCCCCGCCACAGGGTCCAAATCAATTTTGTGAAATAAATACCTGGGCTACAATTTGTAAATTACTGTAGTTTGATTCTGGACTCTCAGAAATCTTTTGTTGCTGCATCATTAGCTGCTGCTGTACACCTAAAAGGCTAATTATGGTTCTGCATAGCCTATTGCCAAAATGAATGCATTTTCACTGCAGATGGGGTTTGCCATTTACCTATGCTTCAGCAGACTGTTGTGTTCTTTTTGCAAATTCCCAAATTTAGATTCAAGCAGGCAAAGAGGAGCAACATTATTGACATTCAACATTACTGACAATTAATCCAATCACTTTTGATTTGATTAGAAAGACTTTGTTTAGTAAACAGCACACATAACAACATATTTTCGATAGCAAACAAATTTAGATCACATTGGCCAAAACAGTACAAGTATTAAGGAAGGAAGGAAGGAAGGAAGAACTTTACTGCCAAGTACGTTTTTACATATAAAAGGAATTTGACTTGGTGTTTGTTGTGTGCAGTGCAGACAAAATAACAATAATACAGTAAAATAAGAATAAAGATAAGGAAATATATAAAAATTTAAGCATATTTACAATACAATAAGAAATATGCATATTTAAAATCCAGCATAAGGAAGTGAAAAGTGTCTTGTGCAGGGTGAAGGTGGTGCGGTGGAGGAGAGTGCATGGTGCTGCTATATTGCAGCAGCCCCATAGAGTCTCTTACTCGGGGAGGGGGCGGGGGCAATGTCTGTGGGGGTCCTGGGCCTTGTGAGGAGGCGGTGGGAAAAAGCTTTTTCGGTGACGGGAAGTTTTGGTTTTTATGGACGTCAGTCTTCTGCCAGACGGGAGTGGTTTAAAAAAAATTTAAATCCAGGGTGGGAGGGGTCAGCCACAATCTTGCCTGCATGCCTCAGGGTCCTGGTGGTGTACAAGTCCTGAAGAGGGGGCAGGTAGCATCCAATCACCCTCTCTGCAGATCAGATGACACACTGCTGTCTGCCTTTGTCCTTGGCAGTGGCTGCAGCGTGCCAGTGGCGGTGTAGAAGTGCACCATCATTGTCTTTGGTAGGTTAAATTTGTTTTCTGTGCATCAGTTCACCAGGTTATCAATCTCCAGCCTAATAAGCAGACGTATCCCCTCTGGAGATGAGCCCAGTGAGGGTGGTGTCATCCGCGAACTTCAGGAGCTTGACGGACTGATGATTGGAAGTGCAGCTCTTTGTATACAGGGATAAGAGCAGAGGGGAGAGAACAGAGCCTTGCGGGGAACCAATACTGATGATCAGAGAGTCCGAGTTGTGCTTCCCCAGCCTCACATGTTGCCTCCTGTCAGACAGGAAGCCTGTGATCGACCTGCAAGTGGAGTCAGGTATGCTCAGCTGGGAGAGCTTGACTTGTAACAGTAAGCTGATATCCTGGCAGGAATCGATGAAAGACACACACGAAGCTCTTCCTCCACAGCTCTCAGTCTTTCTCTGTTTTTAGTTTTTACAGCAGTCAAGCTTGAAAAGCTCACCTCACACAGATATGTTGTGGAAAATGGGAGCAGCTTTGTTGGCCAGCATTGGGAACTCCTTTGCAGCTGCCAACCAAAAACTGTCCAAAGGTAGATCAGCAAAGCTTAGCTTGAGACCACGATCTTGTCTCAGTTCAGTTAGTTGCTCCTGCTCCTGTAAAGTCATGTCCTTTCCAACAGCTGATGGTGAGCTGAATGGGTCCCTAACCCAGTCAAGGCACTCTGTGGAGGCTGAAGAGAAATAAAATGACATCTTCTCCTCAAGAGTTTTCAGATGTTTAACTATTATCTCACCCAGTGCAGCAGTATTAACATCTTGCCATTTATTGGTGAGTGGGAACATTTCAAGATTGCCACTTTCCACATGCTGCTGCCAGAGTTGGACCTTTGAACGGAATCCATTTACTTTATCTGTACTTGTAAGCAGGTTTTCATTTCGGCCTTGCATTCGTGTGTTCAGTTCATTCAGATGATAAAAAATATCTGCCAGGTGTGCCAGCCTTGCACACCACTCATCACATGGAAGCAGCTTTGCATAATCGGAACCCTCATTTGTCAAAAAAACTTTAAGTTCCTCTCGCAGCTCATACACACGGGCCAGCACCTTGCCGCGCGACAACCATCGCACCTCCGTATGAAACAGCAAGGCTTTATGCTCTGCTCCCATTTCCTCACACAAAGCTGCAAAAATGCGACTTTTCACAGGTCGTGACTTCACAAAGTTTACCATGTGCACAACATCATCCAACACAGGAACGAGGTCTGCTGGTAAAGTCTTGGCAACGAGGGCTTCACGGTGTAAAAAACAGTGCGTGATGAGCACATCTGTTTTTTTTTCCTTCACTCTGCTTACAAAGCCTTTGGTGCGTCCGACCATGGCTGCAGCTCCGTTAGTGCACACACTCGTGCAGTTTTCCCACTTAAGTACTCCTCTTTCCAGATATTCTGATGTAACCCGAAAAATTTCCTCTCCTGTTGTTTTTCCTGGCAAAGCCTTGCAAAAGTTTTCTCCATCCACAAAACACACATTAGCCAAGAGTTGAGCATGTCCACTTATATCAGTTGACTCATCAAGTTGCAATGCAAATTTCTTACTGATACGGATCTTGTCCAAAACCACACTTTCGATGTCTGCAGACATCTCATCAATACGTCTGGAAATCGTGTTATCTGAGAGAGGGACTTTGGCTATTTCCTTAGCCGCTACGGGTCCGAGCATCTCGTTTACAATGGCTTTGCAGGCGGGAAGTATTAATTTCTCTGCCACAGTGTGGGACTTTTTTGATTTAGCCACAAGTTCAGCGACGTGGTAGCTAGCTTTAAGGGCTCTCTCGTTTACCTTTGCAGTTTTTCTCATGAAATCTGCCTGTTTCTCTGTGTGTTCACACAGGCAAACAAAATACTCAACATTTTTATTTTGAAGTGAAGGGTGTTTCGTTTGGAGATGGCGTTTAAGCTTACTTGGGACCATAGCACTGTTGGAGAGCTTTTCACCACATACCAAACACAATGGAGTCGGCGCCGTTGCATCTCCGGTAAAAGTAAATCCAAATGAAAGATAGCTTTCGTTGTATTGCCTCGCGCCAGAAATTTTGCTCGATGTCACCGTCTTTGCTTTCTTTTGACCTCCACTCATACTGGGGCCTTCATATGGGTCTGGATTTTGTCCAGGGTCCAGTTCAGAGCCAGAATTTTTTCTCTTCAAAAACGTATCCATCACTCTCACCACTGTCCCGCTATCCACAACGCCACCGTAAACGTCACCTGCCGCGGCATTGATGCATTACTAATTCGCTTGTCTCCAAGCACAATGCAATTAACAATTAGCTACCTACCTACCACCACCTACTGGTATGAAAGAGTACTACATGGTTACTCTGCCAGGCGCTAGACCGCACAGGCACAAAAATTTGATAATTTCCCACGGCACACCTGATAATATCTCACGGCAGTGGTTGAAAAACACTGATCTAGATGAGTTGCCAGTTTATTGCAAGGCACTAAATGAGTATCACAGGTTTGGTAACTTGCTCAAGGGAACCTTCCCCTATTACCAGAAGGCCTTTGATGTTTTCTATGTACTGGAGTTCAAACCAAGAACCCTCCGCAACCCTCCACTAGCAGCAGTGACAGTTTCCACAGACATTATCTGTATGGTAGACACATACAATTGGCATGAAGCAGGTGCCCTCCTGAACAGTAGTCAAAGAAAGCCTTATTTTGTATTATTCAATATGCAGACATTCAAGGAAAAAAAAAAAGATTACTCTCTCTTGGTGTAACAACAGACATTAGGCACACATACACACACATGTAAATTCACTTACAATCGAGACTACTTACTGTTGTCTTATGCCCAGAACTGTATGTTTTGTGACTGTGTGAATATTCTTCATTTAAAAGAACGTTGAAGAGACACATATGTGTTACAAATGGTTTTAATTTGCATGAATATTCCCCCCACCTCCTTTTCATTACATTAGATTAAACAAATTCAGTAGCTTGGTCAGTTCCTCCATCCATCCATCCATCCATCCTCTACCGCTTATCTGGGGTCGGGTCGCGGGGGCAGCAGCCTAAGAAGAGAGGCCCAGACTTCCCTCTCCCCAGCTACCTCTTCCAGCTCATCCAGAGGGATATATAATGTGTCCTGGGTCTTCCCGGGGGTCTCCTACCGGAGGGACATGCCCTGAACACCTCACCAGGGAGGCGTCCAGGAGGCATCCTAACTAGATGCCCAAGCCACCTCATCTGGCTCCTCTCAACGCGGAGGAGCAGCCGCTCTACTCCGAGCTCCTCCCGGATGGCAGAGCTTCTCACCCTATATCTAAGGGAGAGCCCAGCCACCCTACGGAGGAAGCTCATTTTGGCCGTGATCTTGTTCTTTCGGTCATTACCCAAAGCTCATGACCATAGGTGAGGGTAGGAACAAAGGTCTACCGGTAAATTGAGAGCTGAGCCGAAAGGTGAAGCTCTCTCTTCACCACTACGGACCGGTGCAGAGTCCGCATTACTCCTGGGCTACCACCTTATCGTGGTGGAGGGGTTTGCGTGTCCCATTGATCCTAGGAGCTCCGTTGTCTGGGGCTATATGCCCCTTGTGGGGCCACCCATGGCAAACAGGTCCTAGGTGAGGGATCAGACAAAGCGTAGCCCAGGACCCCCTCATGATGAAAAACAACATTGGTGCCAAGTTTCCCTTGCCCGGATGCGGGTCACCAGGGCCCACTCCTGGAGCCAGGCCTGGGGGTGGGGCACGTTGGCGAGCGCCTGGTGGCCGGACCTCTGCCCATTAAGTCCGGCCGGGCACAGCCCGAAGAGGCAACATGGGACTCCCTTCCCGTGGGCTCACCACTTGCAGGAGGGGCCAAGGGGGTCAGGTGCATTGTGTTTTGGGTAGCTGCCAAAGGCAGGGACCTGGGCAGTCTGATCCCCGGCTGCATAAACTGGTCAGTTCCTTTGTTTCTTTTTCTTTAGATTGCATGAATTAGTCAAGATATTTCTGGATGACCCTGATCCAGAAGTGGCATTGTCAGTGGGAGCAGACATGAGAAAAATCCAGTACTGTTTCTGCTGGCTAAAGGTAATGTTTTATATTGTAAATATTTACATGTCGATTACACTGGGTTACAAAATAAACTTTTTGTAAATTCCCTAGGTGTTTTTCAATTAAGACCATTTTGCATTGCTTAATCCAACAATGGCATCCATTTTTCACAATCAGGTCAGGTTTTTATGCTAATTTGACTTTGAAAAATCCGATCTTCTGACTTAATCTGTACCGTACACCCTGTCCCTCTCTTAAAAAATAAATGGAGGAAATCTTGATGTCTGGGAAAAAGGTCTTGTTGTGGTAAAAAGGTGATGCAAGCACTGTCAGAGAGGAGGTTCTTTTGCTTCAATCTGGATGCCAATAGATTGGCAGAGAACTATTATAAGATGACATCGTGAACTCGATCATTTAGCTCCTTTTGTGAAAAAAGGATGTAGAGCATCGATGTTAAAAGCCACTTCTTCATCTTCAGATGTAGCAGTCGGTGACACCGTTTTTGCAGCTCCCTCAAAACCAGGGGAATTCCAAACTTCAGACAACTCTTCTTACCTTTGGTGCACTGATGCAGATTCTCTGTGCATGACTGGCACACCATGGTGCCCAACCTTTATCCTATTCACTGTGGATGTAGCATAATACCCCATCTTATAGCTAAAGCCATTTAATTGTAATATTAAAAAAACCTTTTAGTCCTAAGTTGGCCCATGCACAATCTTCAGAATCTGTTAATTGCAAGGAATATTTAAAAAAAAACCTCACATCACATGAAGTGAAAACACCCGTACATATAAACAAAAACATTAAAAGAACAAATATGTAGCTTAGTTCAGAAAGTTGACCTGCCCGATTGAGTAAAACCAATGTGATTTTTGGATTCAGCACAGCAAAATGATCCTATACCAACTAACAAACAAATGATAATTTTGGTGTTGATCAGTGTTATTGTTACTAATCTGTAGTTATTCTGTAATAAATATATATAATATTTATATAATTATCTGTAATATTTATCATTATGTTTTTAATCATTTTTTTTTCAAGATCCAAATTCTATGTGTTTGAAGATTTTGAACAGATAATGTTATAGATGCAAATATAATATAGATACAATTATAATGTTATAATGTAAGTATAAAAATCAAGGTTTAAATTCAACATAAGTGTCATTTATTAAGTTACTGTGACCTTTATATGCAAGATCTATTCTTCTTCCTGTCCTTTTTGGCAGACTCAACTTTCACTAACGAGATCTTGTAAGATCTCGTTAGTGAAAATTGATGGCAGATACTATTTAATATGGAGTCATGTAGAGTCATAGGAGTAGAACTAAAACAAACTGACTGGGTTTTATGAGCTCAAAAAAAGGTGCGCATCAGTGAGTACCCGTCCACTTAAAGCACTTATAGACCAAATTCGTTCAGGTTATTTTCTAGAATCTCTCTCTCTCTCTGCATGTGTGTATGTATGTGTTTTTCTCCTTAGAGGATGATCATGGATAAGCAAGAAAAAAGAAGGATGTGCAGCGATGCACAGAAGTCAGCAACTGTAAATAAAGTTTTGAAAGCCTGCCCCCAGAGTTCAGAAGAAAGAAGCATATTGAAGAAGATGCTGATGCAGCGTGACCAGGAGATCAGTATCCTTGACATTGAACTTCTTCCCACTGAAGTTTTTATGCCAAGATTTTTTTCCCACTATATTTTTTGTAAGACACACATATATATATATACATATACATATATACACACACACATATATATATATATATATACATATATATATATATATATATATATATATATATATATACACACACATACACACACACACACATATATACACACACACACACACACACACACACACATTGCAGAGCCACTTCCTGGATTACACGCTTTAAAGACCTAACATTAATTTAACATCTGTAATGCAAACTGTATCAGGATACATTTTCCATTGAGTGCTAATTGTATCAATTAAATGACTGAGGGCCAAGGTCATATTAGCATCAGGCAGTATGTATACAGTCATTACCAAGAAGACTATTACATACTTCAGTGTTAAGGTTGGGTTTTTACAGGACCCAAATACAGGCAAAACACAAAGAGAAATAGTCCAACAACTAGTCTTTATTTAGTAAATTCAACTGGCAGTCCTCCTGGACCGCAGGGAAGACCGCAGTCTTCCGGGGTGCACGGCTAGCTCCAGCGTGAAGCCAACACGGGAGTCAGTCTGCACGTTCTCCAGTCCAGCAGGGTGGTGTGGAGACCTTAAACAAGCAGGGGAAACCACCAAAACTCTCTGACCCTGGTAGCTCTCCATCCCTAAATATGTGACTTGATGTAAATTGCCCACAGGTGCGCCCACCTGCAGCACCAGCTGCAGCAAATCAGCTCATCCACACCCCCTGCAGGAAAAACCAAACACACAAACCGGAACACTGGACCCCAACACTTCAGACTCTGAATCACATAATGTAGACAGTGCTATGTAACCCATGCTTTTTCTGGCTAGATGGTAATACATGACAGAAACACATGTGACACAAACTCAAACAAAGTGTGTGCATTTCAAATATTTTTTAAGACATAATTTAATCCAAGTATGTTGGGCCAAAAAGGACCATTTACATGGTTTCATTATACTGTTATACAATATACGTGTAGATCAGTTAGTTTAATCCTGTTTTAAATCAATTGAAATGTGAAATAATTGTATAATAATCACTTATGTGAAATAATTGCTTCCATAAGTCAAAATCATTCACCCCTTGTCTGCTCTGGGTAGGGCACTGAGGTTAGCCAGGACATGATATAGATAACACAATTTAAATTACACTTTACAGTTTACATGAAACAAAAATGCTGTTTAAACTATAATTTGATCATTTTATTTGATTTTTCTATTTAGCACTTCTGGAAATCATAATTCTTGACTCAGCAACCCTACAGGTAACCTTGTAAGGATGTTGAAGAACAATAATCCTGCTTGGTTTGCTGATATCAAGGGTGGCCTAGCCCTGCCATGCCAAAGTGAAATAAATGTGTATAAACCTCAGGGAAATGTCAACACCATGCCTGTAGAGAGTGAAGCACAGACAGGTAAGATGAGAGGACAGGAAGCTCTTTTTAAAATGTTTAAAAATAGTGAGCACAATGACTAATAGCTGTTAGCTACTAATGCTAGAAAGTTGATTGAGAAATAAGCCGAGTTGTGTTTTCATTGTTCATGTCGTTCGAATCTTGTTGTTGCTGTTTATTTTATTTTATTTTATTGCTTAATATAATAAATTATAAATCAGTCGTCAGATAATCATGAGAGACACCTCATTATCACCTATCTACTGCACATCTCCAGTCATTCATACATCTAATGCTCATATCATCAGTGTTGTATCCTGGTATCTATGGGTGTTTCGAGTAGTACCACTGACAAATGCTTTAATGATTGAATCTCAGCCTGCGTCCAAGTGGCCTACTACTACTGAGCCCACTGGTCTCCCCTTCTGAGCCACAGTCATTTTGATGCCTTCTCTGCTGCCTCCAAATTTTTATTGGGACTTTTTCTCAGATCTGGGTTGTGTAGGCCATATTTAGAGGAGAGCTGGCAAACCCCCTGCAGAACCACCTCTACTGGCATGCATCTGATCGGATTACCTGTTACCGACCCTGCCTGTCTTCGTTCTGCCTGCCTCGCCTGTTCCCTGGACAACCTACCTGCTTTCTGCCCCTGGCTACGACTTCTGCCTCAGCGTTTCTGGTTCCTGTCTGCTCACCTGGTTTTGACTTCTCCGCCTGGCCCCGACTTCGCTGCTGCTCGTCCCCAGTCTGCTCAGCTACATCGTCAGCCTCCTCTTCTGTAAGACCCTTTCTGTCACTCCTGCCCACTGTCAGCGGAACAGCACGGTTCTGAGGATTTACGTCTTTCCCCCTTGGTTCCGCATTCCGGCTCTGCTCGACCTACTCTCCGAGCCTGCAACCCATACACTTTGTGCAGGCCCTGAGCCTGAAGAACATAATATTTCCTGTGTTTCCTTGTCTGCCTGAGTTCCTGTTTGCCCGTGTGCTCATAAAAGTCATTACCACGGTCCAGTTTTCCAGAGTGCTGCTTTTGGGTCCTAATTGCACCCGTCACATGAGAAGGGGGATAAGGAGAGGCAAGGCCAGCTACAGGAGAAAGCTGGAGGAGCGCCTCAAGGGGAGCAGTGCCAGAGAAGTCTGGAGAGGCCTAAAAACCATCTCAGGCCACACAAAGGACAGTGGGAGGGGCCCTGAATCTGAGGGCCAGGACTGGGCAAATGAGTTGAATTTCTTCAACAGATTTGACTGTGCCGCCCCTCCCTCTCCACTGACCAAAGCCCAGACCTGACTGTGCTGTCACATCACCATCCCCCCTCTTCCCCCGTAACACCTCCAACACCAGCAGCTCTCTTCTCACACCATGCTACCTCCCTCCACTCCCTGCTGGATCGACCCTCACACTCCAACCCCCATACTCACTCACCAGGAGTCACACCTCGCCTCTCCATAACAGCTGATCAGGTGAGGAAGGAGCTGAGGAGGACCAAGACAAGGAAAGCTACTGGCCCTGATGGCATCAACTCCAGACTACTTAAGGACTGTGCAGATCTGCTCTGTGGAGTACTCCTGCACATCTTTAACCTGAGTCTCAGTCTGGAGAGAGTTCCACTCCTGTGGAAAACATCATGTGTCGTTCTGGTTCCTAAGACTGCGCACGCCAGGGAGCCCAACCACTTCAGGCCAGTGGCTTTAACCTCTCACCTGATGAAGACCATGGAAAGGATCGTTCTCACCCACCTCCGACAGCTGGTGGACGGCAAGATGGACCCTCTACAGTTTGCATATCGACCGGGAATTGGTGTGGATGACGCTGTCATCTACCTGCTGCACCGGTCACTTTCACACCTAGAGGGCACCGGTAGCACTGTGAGAGTCATGTTCTTTGATTTCTCCAGTGCCTTCAACACAATCCAGCCATCATTGCTGAGAGGGAAGGTGGAGGGAGCCGGAGTCGACTGTCACCTAGCTGCCTGGACCACCGACTACCTCACCAACAGACCGCAGTACGTGAGGCTCCAAGACTGTGAGTCCAATGTGATAGTCTGCAGCACGGGGGCACTGCAGGGTACAGTTCTCTCTCCCTTCCTCTTCACTCTCTACACATCTGACTTCAGCTACATCTCAGACAGCTGCCACCTCCAGAAGTTCTAAGATGACACAGCCATCGTTGAACATGTGTCTGAGGAAAACGAACTGGAGTACAGGGAGGTCATCACCAACTTTGTCGCCTGGTGTGAACTGAACCATCTGCACACCAACGCCAGCAAGACAAGGGAGGTGATGATCGACTTCAGTAGGAAGGCTCCTCACATTGCACCCGTGAACATCCAGGGTTTGGACATTGAGATTGTAGAGGAGTACAAATACCTGGGTGTTCACCTCAACAATAAACTGGATTGGACTCATAACACAGACGCCCTGTACAAGAAGGGCCAAAGTCGTCTTCATCGGTTGAAGACTGAGGTCCTTTGGAGTGTGCAGGACACTGCTTTGGACTTTTCATGACTCTGTGGTGGCATCAGTGATCTTTTACGATGTGGTCTGCTGGAGTTGTGGAAGCTCAGAGGGACAGGAAGAGACTCAACAAACTGGTCAGAAGGGCTGGCTCACTCCTGGACTGCTCTCTGGACTCTTGAGGAGGTGGGTGAGAGGAGGATGTTAGCCAAGACATCAATTATGGACACCCCCTCTCACCCCCTACACGAGACTGTGGGGGCCTTAAGCAGCTCCTTCAGCAGCAGACTGTTACACCCACGGTGTAAAAAGGAACAGTACCGCAGGTCATTCATCCCAACTGCTGTCAGTTTGCACAACAATCACAACTTGTAATGTAGTACCAATAACCCATGGTTGGCATATTTTTTTCTGCACTACTTAATCATACTACCTCCGGAATCTCTTATTTTTCATTTTTCTTATAGTGTAATATTCCCTTCTGTATATAATTTCCCCCTCTGTATACAATGTATAATTTACATACTAATAGTTTTTCTTTTAGTGTTGTATACCACTGGCTACTTCTGTAACACGTGAATTTCCCCGAAGTTTTCTTATTTTATCTTATCTTATGCGATTTTTCAACTGGTCTTAAAATTTTGATCAGGAATGTATTTTTACAGGTCTTTTCAACAGCTCCACAGTGCTCTTGTCATTCGTCTGTTGTCCTTAATTTGCTAACTTGAGCTCCGTTTGGTTCTGGTCCTTTTTATGCTTTTATCCTTTCATTGAAGCAATATGCAAGAGCTTCAAGAACCTATTCCTGAGGTTGCACTGTAGAGCCAATTCTGTGGGCCCATTTATGGAAACTTCATCAAAAGGCCACGTTTGAAAAGTTTTGGAAAGGTTTTGAGCATACAGGTATTTTGGCTCTGGAGAGACCAATTTCACTTAGATATTAATAGTAATATTTGGGGGGGAAAGCTCACACAGAGCCAAGCTACACGCACACCGACACACTACTGTGTGTGTGCGTGTGTGTGTGTGTGTGTGTGTGTGTGTATACACATCTCATGCAAGTAATAGAGGGCAGCCATTCTATGACACCTGGGGAGCACCTCAAGCACCCAGGAGATAAAGTGGCACTTTACTAGCTACCAGTGAATACTCCTGGTTTATTTGTCATTCTATGAAGATGGAGAATGATACAGACAGAGAAAACAAAATAATTATTTCCTTTTTCTCCTAGTTCTACAGCAAATGAAGACAAATGAAGAGCCTTTCGAGACATTTATGGGAAGTGAAGACAATCTGACCATTGACAAGAATATTATATCTAGACTAAAACAGAGGTTAGTGACATGACAAATGTTTATATTTTGATGATGCCATATAAATAATGGATTTTATCACCAGGGGAGCAACAGAAGGTAAGGCGCCTGAACAAATATGCTAGAGGGAACATAGAAAGTCTAAGTAATGCTCATAAAAATTCACTGGATGCATGCCACATATTGAGAATTAAAAAAAAAAACAACTCACAAACTGATTTGCTGACTTCGGAATCCAAACGGTGAAGACTAGGAACAAGAGTCAACGCAGGACAAGTCTGGAATAGAGCCTGGAATAGAGTTGAGCAGGAACGGGTGACAAAACCAGAAGTGAGAAAATTTAATTTAGAAAAAACAGCTTTATTTGCCACTCTTACAAAAGAACATACATTTAATTTAGATCTTTAAAAACACTCACCCAGAATAAATATATACATAAATAAATAAATAATCTATCTAATCCAGGGGTCACCAACCTTTTTGAAACCAAGAGCTACTTCATGGGTACCGAGTCATGTGAAGAGCGACCAGCTTGACACACTCCTCTAAAATAACAAATTCTGTGTATATATATATATATATATATATATATATATACACATACACACACACACACACAGTATATATACTGTATATATATTCCTCGCCCTCCTGGGCGGTGCCTCCTTCCTTTCTTCAGACTCGGGTCCTCTGGGAGTCTGAGGGTTCTGCGCAGGATCTGGGGCAAGTCCCACAGGATCTTGGCCTGCTTGTTCTCCAGCACCTTCGGGGTGGCTCCCACCTGGACCCTGGGACCCCCAGTCCATACTCAGTGCAGATGTTCCTGTACACTATGCCAGCCACCTGGTTATGCTGCTCCATGTATGCCTGCTAACATCGTGCACCCTGCTGTGATGTGCTGGACTGTCTCAGGGGCATCTCCACACAGTCTGAACCTGGGGTCTTGTCTGGTATGGTAGACCCTGGCCTCTATTGCTCTGGTGCTCAGGGCCTGTTCTCGTGCAGCAATGAGTAATGCCTCTGTGCTGTCTTTCAGTCCGGCTTTGCCAGCCACTGGTATGTTTTCTCGATATCAGCCACTTCCTCAATTTGTCGGCGGTAAATTCCATGCATGGGCTTGTTCTTCCATGATAGCCCCTCAGGTTCCTCCTCCTTGGTGGGCTTTTTTTGTTGTGTGAGGTATTCACTTAGCAGCGGGTCAGTGCGGGCCATCTTCTTGATGTACTCTCGGAGGCTTGTTGTTTCCTCCTAGACAGTAGTTCGGACACTTACTAGTCCTCGGCCACCTTCCTTTTGCTTTGTGTACAGCCTCAGGACACTGGACTTAGGGTGAAACCCTCCGTGCATGGTGAGGAGCTTGATGTCAGTGGCTTGTATCTCTTCCAGTGGCCAGGGCATTAAGCCAGCAGGGTATCTGATTACTAGCAGGGCGTAGGTGTTTATGGCCTGGATCTTATGCTTACCATTTAGCTGACTTTCCAGGACCTGCCTTAACCTCTGTAGGTATTTAGCTGTGGCTGATCTCCTAGCTGCCTCCTCATGGTTACCATTTGCCTGTGGGATCACCAGGTATTAGTAACTGTCCTTCACATCTGTGATGTTCCCTTCAGGTAGGTCAACCCCATCAGTTGTGATCACCTTTCCTCTTCTAGATACCATTCGACTACATTTGTCTAGCCCGAATGACATCCCGATGTCATTGCTGTAGGTCCTAGTGAGGTGAATCAGAGCTTCGATGTCACACTCGTGACTTGGAAAGATCTTAGACTATAGGGGTGGTGGTTCCTGAAGTGTGCTGCTTTCTTGGCAGTCTTTTCAAGCTGTACCAGTCCAAAGGCACTCAAATGAAAAGATGTGCCAATATGTCGATGTCGGTTCTCATTCATCCAGGTCATGTTAATCTGTGAAGGTCTAGCAAAGGGTCAACTGGACTGTTGAGACAACTAATGACTCACCTGATGTGCACCACCATCAACTGGTTTCTATGGGCCTTTAAAAAATACCTAAAAGACCTTTACAGTACCTACAGTATTTGGCACATGTATAACATGTTCTCTGAATTCCTATGAATACTATGCATTTTTTTAACAGGGTGACTGAGGCCAGAAGACTTGGTGAGCAACTGAAAGTGTCCAAAAACAGAATTCGTAAGTTGTCTTAAGATGAAGGTTTACATACCTTTATTTTTCAGAACTGGAGATTTGGTTTTAATGACTCATAATGTCATCCATCCATCTTCAACTACTGATTGCAATACATTTCCAGTGTTCATTTAGCCATTTAACAAGCCGAGATGTTTTAAACCTGTAGGTGACCTCACACATAGAGGGATTTTTGTGGCTGTTTTTAATTTTTAAGGTAATTGATAGTGCTCGGTAGTTGATAGTTGGCACGCTAGTATTGGCAGCTATGTGTGAATGAATTAATTAAATTTTCTCCAGTGTGTGCTTCTACCTTTTTCTCCTGTGCATCAGTGATTATCCAATATATTTTACTGTATATCCTATGGATATTTGGGACTGCAATTTGAAACAGGCTTGCAAAAAGTTTGTTTAAAAGAGAGAGGATCTGCTTGCAATGAGGAAGAGGAGAGATGTAGGTGTCCATTACCCTGTTCCCTTGGTTGAGTTTCTTTGGCAGCATAGCTGGAGCTAGAGTAAAGACTAGCTTAAGAAACAGTGAAGGATCAATCAATGCAATCCATATAAATGTGAAAATTGCAACAGACTTGAAAGCACATTAACTATACTAGGGGAGCAGGGAGAGAGTAAACTAATTTAATATCTTCGTTAACAGATCTGAATCTACATATGCCTTCTCCCCCACCCACATCACTGCTCTCTTATCCTGTCCACCTCAGTCTGATCCTCTCTCACAAGTTTCCTGTTACTCCTCCATTTCCTCAATCTCCAGCACCATGTTTCAAGTTTAAGTTTCATTTTATTTATTTTTATGGCACTTTTCACAGTGACTTTTCAGACCTGTTTGTCTTTACACTCTACGCATTCTATATTATGCAAACTGTTTATCTCTGATGACACTGCCATTATTGCAGCTCGACACTTCCAAGACAAAGGAGATGGTATTGAACTATATAGAACAATTATACGGTATAAAAAACAAACAAAAAAACCCCTCTTCCTCGCCCTCCTGGGCGGTACCTCCTTTCAGAATCGGGTCCTCTACCAGAGGCCTGTGAGTCTGAGGGTTCTGCGCAGGATCTTAGCTGTTCCTAGGACTGCGCTCTTCTGGACAGAGATCTCTGATGTGGTTCCTGGTATCTGTTGGAGCCATCTACTCAGGTTGGGTGTTACTGCCCCTAGTGTCTCAATCACTACTGGGATCACTGTTGCCTTCATGCCCCACATTCTCTCTATCTCCTCCTTCAGCCCTTGGTACTTCTCCAGCTTCTCGTGTTCCTTCTTCCTGATGTTGCTATCACTTGGGATTGCTACATCTCTCACCACAACTGTCTTTTGGTGTTTATCCCCACCACTATCTCAGGCTGGTTGGCCACCACCATCTTGTCAGTCTGGATCTGGAAGTCCCACAGGATCTTGGCCTGCTTGTTCTCCAGCACTTTTGGGGGTGTCTCCCACCTGGACCCTGGGACCTCCAGTCCATACGCAGTGCAGATGTTCCTGTACACTATGCCAGCCACCTGGTTATGCCGCTCCATGTATGCCTTGCCTGCTAACATCGTGCACCCTGCTGTGATGTGCTGGACTGTCTCAGGGGCATCTCCACACAGTCTGCACCTGGGGTCTTGTCTGGTGTGGTAGACCCTGGCCTCTATTGCTCTGGTGCTCAGGGCCTGTTCTTGTGAAGCAATGAGTAATGCCTCTGTGCTGTCTTTCAGTCCGGCCTTTGCAAGCCACTGGTATGTTTTCTTGATATCAGCCACTTCCTCAGTTTGTCGTTGGTACATTCCATGCATGGGCTTGTCCTTCCATGATAGCCCCTCAGGATCCTCCTCCTTGGTGGGCTTTTTTTGTTGCCAGAGGCATTCACTCAGCAGCGGGTCAGTACGGGACATCTTCTTGATGTACTCTCAGAGGCTTGTTGTTTCCTTCTGGACAATAGTTTGGACACCTACTCATCGCTCGCTCCCCTTCCTTTCGCTTTGTGTACAGCCTCAAGACACTGGGTATCTGATTACTAACAGGGCATAGGTGTTTATGGCCTGGATCTTATGCTTATCATTCAACTGACTTTCCAGGACCTTTCTTAACCTCTGTAGGTATTTGGCTGTGGCTGATCTCCTAGCTGCCTCCTCATGGTTACCATTTGCCTGTGGGATCCCCAGGTATTTGTTACTGTCCTTCACATCTGTGATGTTCCCTTCAGGTAGGTCAACCCCATCAGTTGCGATCACCTTTCCTATTCTAAATACCATCCACCCACATTTGTCTAGCCCGAATAACATCCCGATGTCCTTGCTGTAGATCCTAGTGAGGTGAATCAGAGAGTCAATGTCACGCTTGTTCTTGGCATACAGCTTGATGTCATCCATGTAGAGGAGGTGGCTGACGGTTGTTCCATTTCAGAACTGGTACCCATGGCCACTCTTGGTGATGATCTGGCTGAGGGGGTTTAGGCCTATGCAGAACAGCAGGGGGGACAGAGCATCTCCTTGATATATGCCACAATTGATGCTCACCCGTGCAATTGGCTTTGAGTTGGCCTCCAGACTCGTGTTCCACAGCTTCATGGAATTCTGGATGAACTCTCTTAGTGTCCTGTTGATGTTATACAGCTTTATGCACTCCAGGTTGGTGTGCTCTGCTCATGTATTCATCAATGTGCCTTCTGATCTTAGCCGCTATGATGCCTGATAGGAGCTTCCATGTGGTGCTAAGGCAGGTTATGGGCCAGTAGTTGGACGGTATTGTGCCCTTCTGGGGATCCTGCATTATGAGGACTGTCCGGCCTTGGGTTAACCACTCTGGGTGGTCCCCTGATGTTAGCAGCTGGTTCATCTGTGCTGCCAGGCATTCATGGAGTGCAGTCAGCTTCTTAAGCCAGTAGGCGTGGATCTTATCAGGCCCTGGTCCTGTCCAGCTCTTCATTTTAGACACTCTTGTTTGGTGATGACTACTGGGACTTGTGATGGAAGTTGGCTGTGCTCTGTCTGTAGGTCTGTCTCTGTCTCCCAGATACTCTTCCAGTATTGCTCAGTCTCAGCCCTGGGCGGGTCTGTCGCCATCTTGATGCCCTGCCATTGAGAGTAGACCTTTGCTGGACTGGAGAACACCTTGTTAAATCTCCTTGCCTCTACTACTCTTGTGTACCTCTTTAATCAGGTAGCTAGGTCTGTGAGCCTTTGTTTAGCAGTCTCCAGTACCTCAGTTGTAGACAGTTTGTTATATTTCTTGGGCAGCTCTGTCTTTAGATTCACGCCTCTGCTCAGCTCTGTTAGAAGGCTGACTTCTCTCCATGTGGCCATGATTTTAGCCTCTAGCCTTCTCCTCCATGGGGCTATTTGCTCCCTCTGGAAGTTCATGCTCTTCATCTTGTAGCCAAGCATCTGTAGAATTACTGTTGCCGCTTCATACATACTGTTGTCGCTCCATCTCTACCACTGCCATCTCAGTGATGGTAGTGGTAGAGATGGAGTGGCAACAGTATGTATCTCAGAGATGGGAGTGGTAGGGATGGCTGACGTTGCTGCGTGTCCTCCAGTAGGGATTGATCTGGTACTTTGTGTGTTACCCTTGGTAGTTGAGTTCACAGGTTAGCTGCCCTTGTCATTGGGGCTTTGTACCCAATCTCAATATTGGGGGTGATGATTAAATCACCCCACACTGACCTGGCGACCCCTTGCCGTGGTTGAGGCACACCACCGTGTCTAGTCAATCTCTAGCTGTGACAGCAGCTTCTTATTGCGGATATTCAAACACTGAGCTAAGAGCTGTGAGGATGTGGGGGTTTCGAAGTACCCATTTTTCCCACATCCTCTGCGTGTACCCTCTCTCGCTGGGGTTACTCCCATAGTAACACTCCATCAGTACCACATTCTCTGCCCTGCTCCATGAATGCCTTGTTCCAGTAGCCAATTTGACATCAGGTGGCCCTGGTTCCCTGACCTCTGACGCAGACCTTGTTGACCCGGGCGACATCCGAGCCGGTATGACTCTATCAGTTATCGTTCCGCTCATACCGAAGTGTAGGCATATATGCGTAAGGAGGGTTTGCCTAAGGGCAAACCACTGACCTATCCACTGACCACACACACATATAAACATGTGTGTGTCTGTGTGTGTTTGTGTGCGTGTGTAATATAGTTTTTAAGTTCTACAAGTGCATTTTATTAGTTAACAGTAATAACAGAAGATATTATTTTTTCTGTCCTTTTTTTTAGATGAGATGAAGAAGCAGTTGGCCTCGCAGAGGAAGCAGATGGCAACTAATGGTAAAATCAATCTGAAATTGGAAATTTTCATTGAAAAAACTGATCCGCTTGTTTGACTAAGAACAGCATACATTTTGTATTATAAAGACCACCTCTGATTATGAAGCAGTGAATACCTGCCACACTTTTTTTTATATTCTTGTTCTTTCTTGTAGATTACAGGCCATACATGTTTAGAGATTAACTGCAATGAATATTGTGGTGTGTTGTGTTAGTTGTATACTGTCATAATAATTACTTGCTGCACCCTCTATTAGGAAAAAATGTTTTGACATAACAGTTTAATGCCAATAATTGTAAATCTACAGAAATACATTAAATATTACTTAAAGACATGATGTCCAAGCCAAACAAATTGAGAACAATTGGCAGAAATACAGAGAAAAAAAGAATCTTTCAGAAAACAGATCACCTTAGCACTATGAGCAACGTTTGACCTTATTCAAGACACAATGTCACATAATTCTTAATTCAAATTAATCAGGTTTTGGCTGAAACATTCAAGGGTCACCACAGCAAATCTTTATCCATGTAACCTGATCCTCTGCATCATCTACTCTTGCATTCTTGCAACAGCTTCAACTACAGCCATAAGTCTACTCTTTATTATTCCTCTAGGCCTTTTTCTGGCAGTTCCAACTTTGGCATCCCTGACATGTCTAAAATATTTCAATCTCGCCTAAAAGATCTAACATGCACTGTCACGCTGATGTGTACATGTCACTTCCAGAAAGAACCTCATCATTTTCATCTCTGACCTCTATCTGTACTTCCTATGCTTTTGCCTGTGTCACTGTCTAAACTTTAGACTTTAGACTCTAAACCATATAACATTTCTTATCTAACATTTGACTTGGCAGCGGCAGCACCCCCTTTTGGTCAAAGATGGTGTGGTTTGTTACATTGCCTGTAATTTAATCGACAAAATATTTTTTAACTCCTTGACAGCACCAGCAAAATATGAACACAGTTGATATTCTATGTTGATAAAATAAGCTCAACAAATGTAACAAATGAAAAGTCTTGCAGTTGGTTCTTTAAATATGAATCCGTAAAATATAGATGTCTGTCCAGATTTCTAACATTTTACCTTCTTTATGGCCCTGTTTAAACCTTAAAGTAAAACCTTAATTTCCAAACAGGATAAGGCAGCTCTCAATTGTGAAAACAGCTATGTCAAGCAACTTTCTTTACCTTTTGTGACACAAACCTATATAGTGGGACCTCTACTTACGAACGTCTCGACATGCGAATTTTTCAGGTTACGAAGCGTCTCAACGGAAAAATATTTCCTCTTGTTACGAAGGAAATTTCAGGATACGAAGGTCAAAAATACGCTACCACTGCTGCTCGCAGCTCGCGGAGTTTAGCGAACACAAACTTGCTTGTAGCTGCTCTGCCATTGGCTATCGCCTAGCATTTTCCTGTCATCCCATTGGCTAGAAGGGACGTCAATCTGTACAAGTTTGTGTGTATCCCTGTGTCGCCTTCGTTTAACTTTTATTTATTGTGGGTGTTCGTATGTTTGTCCATTAGATGACGGTGTTACCACAATTGTTAACATTCGTTGCTAGTAATGACGGCTAATGTAAGATTAGCCTGTAATAAAGTTCATTTTGTTCCTGGAGAAGCCTTGCACTGAATTCCTACATTTATTGTGCATGTTACAATTAGTAACATGTATTTGTTACATGTTTTGATGCATTTTTATGATTTATAAAAAAACTTATGTCTGAATTTTGGGGGGCTTGGAATGGATTAGGGCATTTACATGGAAAAGGCGTCTCTACTTATGTAATTTTCAGGTTATGAAGCAGCTTCTGGGACAAATTAAATTCGTAAGTAGAGGTCCCACTGTAATTATGATGCAAATCATCCTGCATATATTGTACTGTATTTTATTATAATCAACAACTGAGACTAAGCTGTATTTTCACAGATTCTTTTTTGTTTTTATTTAATCTATGTCCAAGGTGTACATGTTCTATGTCATAGGTGTACATGCTGGCTGGTATGTCCAAGACTGAATCCTCTGCATCAATAATTTTGGTTAGGTGATTACTAGTGATGGGCAAATGATACCGAGGCTTCGGAGCTTGTGTCACTCTTCCCGAAGCGGAGTGATTCGAAACACTGTGTCGGAGCTTGTATCAAAACACCAGTGTCACGTGACCGATGACGTTTGAAGCTTCGAACGTCATCGCTGTTTTGCTTCGCGCTTCATTGCTTCAAAATGTTTCTAAGCCTTTCAATGGCTCAGCCTTCAGTGTGTGGCTCATGGTGTTTCAATGCATTCTGAGACAGATTTGAGTGGTTTGATGGCATATCAGCTATATAAGATGCATTAATATGCTTCAAAATTGTTGGGTTGTGAGGAGATAGAGATTTGGAGAGTGAGAGTTAGAGTATTTTGGCAAGTTTCATGGCGAGTACCACCAATAAGCGACGTTCTAGAGTTTGTGAGGACAAATAACTTTTCTGCTTCTGTGAAAAATCATTCCAAATCAAACATATGACAAACCATTATCTTTAAAGGTTTTCCTTAAAAACACTTCACACACACAAAAATAAATGTTTCTGAATTCAAACACCATGATGATTTGCAAAGTAGGAAGGATCTCTAATCCTAGTAGTTTTTAAATAAATCTCAAAGTGTTCAACCAACACTGAACCCTTAATATAATTTGCATTTATTCTTTGGGTTAATCTTGAATGTGTTTTAGAGTAAGGGGGAGACCATCTGCATATTTTATTGTAAAGACGATATAATCATTATTTGGTATGAATGAACAAAACCCCTGGACGAGCACACAATGAACTTTTATTAGTGTCATGGGATTGAAACAGTGCCAGTGCTTCAGTCGTGCTCTTTGGAGGTTGCTATGGCTTCAGTTGTCCACCAGATGTCACCGTCACTGAAGTCTCGAAGCTTTGAATCTTTTTCGACACAATTGTTAGGAAAGCCTCAGTGCTTCATGAGGCTTCACTTTCCCACCCCTAGTGATTACTTTCTTCAGGAATCCTCCTCTCCCTCCCACACTCTGTGCTGAGTCAGCATCCACCATTAATATCAAATAGATTTAGTTGTAAAATTACAAGCATGTCAAGGAAAACATAACAATAACCAAATCAATATAAAGATTGGCAATTGAATGTTTAAACATTTTGAGGCTGTGTAAGAATAAATCTAATTTTGCTGAGTTCAATTGTCACAATATAGAATTATTTTCACAATAAAACATATTTTAATGAAATTTAAAGTTTAATGTTTCACTATCCATTCATTACTAAAAGTGCTATTTTTTTTCCTTCCCCCTGTTTGTAGTGAACAATCACAGCTTTTAGCAGACTGCATCATAGGTGTCGTGGTGGTTGCTAGGCAACCAGGACAACTACGCCTCCCAACTAAAAAGTTTCAGTTCCCTCCTCACTCAGAATTGTTCTCAGAGACTTTCTGAATCACTTTAAGCTAAGAATTGTATGTACAACTTGGTGCTGGTGCTCGCAGAACAGCTTCCTCAACAATGCATAAAAAGAAACAATGCATCAGTGAGTTTCTAAATACACCAAATACTTCTTAATAAAATTTAAGATGATTAAGACATGATTTATTCAAGCAAGAACACCTCTCTTGCAGCCAGGTTTCAGTAAGAGATAAATGACATTTATCTCTATAAAGAATATTTGTTCTGTCTGCAAGGACATCGAGTGAAAACGGACTATGATTTATGTGGTTAAACGCATAGATGCTGTTGTCTGGTGGCTCTACAAAGGCAGCAGTGTTTGAGACAATAACTTTGTGTACTGGCCAGACATGGGCTTGTCATGTTTATGTGTATAAAATGAGAATAGCAACATCCAAATCTCATCAGACCTTATCGTGCCCAATCAATTTACCATAGGATGACTCAAGTTAAGGATTTCAAAGATGATCAAGAGAATTTGCCTCAGGAGCAAAAGTTCCTTTTCCATAGCATAGGGAGGCTGAGGAGCGTGATCCCCCTATAGTTGGAACACACCCTCTGGTCCCCACTCTTAAAAATAGGGACCACCACCCCGGTCTGCCAATCCAAGGGCACCGCCCCCGATGTCCAGGCAATGTTGCAGAGGCGTGTCAACCAGGACAGCCCTACAACATCCAGAGCCTGAAGATACCCCGGGCGGATCTCATCCGCTCCAGGAGCTCCGCAGCCAGGCAGCTGTTTCAGTACCTCGGCAACTTCCGCTCCGGAAATTGGATGGTCCACCTCCTGCTCATCTGACTCTGTTCCACCTTGAGGATACGTGTTGGTAGGATTGAGGAGCTCCTGGAAGTATTCCTTCCACTGCTGGATAATTGCCCCAGGATACTTCAGCAGCACCCCATGCACACCTAACACGGTGTGGGCGAGTTGCCACCTGCCGCTCCTAAGGCGCCGGACAGTTTGCCAGAATCTTCTCTGAACAGACCTAAAGTCTTCCTCCATAGCCTCAACGAACTCCTCCCATGCCCGAGTTTTTGCCTCCACGACTGTCGAGGCCGCAACCCGCTTAGCCAACCTGTACCAGTCAGCTGCTTCCGGAGACCCACAGACCAGCCATGACCTGAAGGCCTCTTTCTTCTCCGTCTCTCACCCTGAGCAACTCCAGCGTAGAAAAGTGTCCAACCCCCCTCAAGGACTTGGGTTCCAGAGCTGATGCTATGTGTGGACGTGAGGCCGACCATATCTAGTCAGTAGCGCTAAACCTTCCCCACAAGCTTCAGCTCTTTCCCTGCCAGAGAGGTGACATTCCATGTTCCAAAAGCCAATTTCCATAACCGAGGATCGGACCGCCAAGGCCTCCGCCTTGGTCCGCCGCCCAATCCACACTGCACTGGACCCTTCATGCTCCTCCTGCGGGTGGTGGGTCCACTGCAGACGGGAGTGTCCACATAGCTGGTTTGGGTTGGGCCCGGCCGGGCCCCATGGACGTAGACCTGGCCACCAGGCGCTCGCCATTGAGCCCCAGTCCCAGGCCTGGCTCCAGGGTGGGGCCCCGGTAACCCTCCAGGCCGGGTACGTGGCTTCCCTTTTCGATGTTCCATGATTGGTCTTGTGTGATGGGTCTTGTGAACCATTCTTTGTCTGACCCTTCACCTAGGACCAATCTGCCTTGGGAGACCCTACCAGGGGCAAACTGCCCCGGACAGCATAGCTCCCAGGCTCATTAGGGTATGCAAACTCCTCCACCATGATAAGGTGATGGTTCACGGAGGAGAAGATAAGATAAAAATATTAATGTATTAATTTTGTGAGAAATGCTCTTTACACGAAACACTTTCATAGCATTTGTAAAGATTATGAAATCTCTCCTATCCAAATCTGCAATAGATGTAACATGGAATCACACAGAGGCTGAAGAGGAGGATCTTGTGATAAAAAGCCTATCTCTGCAAATTGAGCAAGAAAAAACAAAGTGAGTATAGTAGAAAGTGATTTTTATGTATTGCTAAACAAAAATATGTTGTCATTTCATGATCAATTTTTCTTCTTTTTTCGTCTTGTCAGCTATAAGACTGTCATCAGCCATCTTAAAGAACTGAGGAGAAAAATTGAGCGCCAGCAACTCTACCTGGCTTAAAAAAAACTGCAAAAGGATTTCCAGAGACATTGGGCCCAGGGAGTCACCTTAGTGCAGGTCACACAAAAAAAGCATAACGGCTATATTAACAATATGTCGCATACTTTTTAGGCCAAGCTTAAAGTAGAGCTGACATCTCTTATTTTGTCATGGGACGTTTTTATTTTACCATTTGTTTGATTGCTGGAAATAGGACTCCAACAGATGCTACAGCCAGATAAACACAAGTGACAATTCTGAGGTGTTTCTTTGTAATTATTTTATGTTTTTGTATGTGATAAGTGTTGTGAAGTACATATTTTTGTCTGTGAGAGTGAAATAAATAAATATCATTAGTCTTTGATGGAACAATCATGTTTTGATAGTGGGGACAACAGTGTATTGATTCACTTCAACTGATCTTTATATAGCATCTGTTACAATCAAAATTGTTTCTAGAGGCTTTTCAGAAACTCAGGGTCTGATCCCCACCAAGCAACAATAGCCAGGAAAACTCTCCTTTAACAGGAGGAAACATTGAGCAGAATATGGGCTTGCTGGGCATAGAGGGGGAGATATACTGCTCTCACAGTGAAATTAGCATTACAACATGGAATTTTCTAACAGGGTGCCACCTGACTTTGAGGCATTTTCACATTTAAATACACACACACACACACACACACACACACACACACACACACACACACGTATATGTAATCGGTCTTATTCTTTGGCATTGTGTTTCAAGAAAAAGTTCACTGTATTTTTCAGTCAGTTTTTACTGCATCTCCTTTCCCACAGATAATGAAGAAAAAAGAACAAATAGCTATGGTTGATGAATTTATAAATTCACCTTTGCAAAACACAGACCAAAAAATGCTCACCTTTCCCACAGAGATTGAATGAAAATAAGGAAGCAGTCATATATACATACATATACATATATATGTGTGTGTGTGTCTGTGTGTTTATATATATATATATATAGGAAATCACCCCCTGATATCGAGATTGGGTACAAAGCCCCAATGACAGACGGACTCGACACAAGGGCAGCTGACCTGAGAGAGAGAATAATTGGGGCTTTGTACCTGCCAAGGCTAACAAAGAAAATGCCAGATCAATCTCTACTGGAGGACATGAACACGGCACTGTCAGCCATCACTACCACTACCATCACTGAGACCAATAAGTATGTATGCAGCAACAGTAATCCTACAGATGCTTGGCTATGAGATGAAGAGGGAAGGAGCAAATGGTGCCATGGAGGAGATTGCCACATGGAGAGAAGTCAGCCTTCTAACAGAGCTGAGCAGAGGTGTGAATCTCATGACAGAGCTGCCCAAGAAATATAACAAACTGTCTACAACTGAGGCACTGGAGACTGCTAAGCAAAGGCTCACAGCCCTAGCTACCTGACTAAGGAGGTACACAAGAGAAGTAGATGCAAGGAGAATTAACAAGGTGTTCAATCAATCAATCAATCTTTATTTATATAGTGTCTTATACAATCAAAATTGTTTCAAGGCGCTTTCCAGAATCCCAGGGCCTGACCCCAGACAAGCAACAGTGGCAAGGAAAAACTCCCCTTTAACAGGAAGAAACCTTGAGCAGGACCAGGCTCATGTAGGGGGACCCTCCTGCTGATGGCCGGCTGGGTAAAGAGAGAGAAGAGGGAGGACAGGTAGGGGATAGGATAGGTAGGAGAGGAGAGGGGTAGAGGAGAGGAGAAGTAGAGTGGAGGGGAGGTAGAGGAGAGGAGAAGGAGGAGGAGGGGAAAGAGGAGAGGAAAGAAGAGGAGAGGGAGAGGAAAAGGAGAAGGAGGGGGAGAGGAGAAGAGAGGAGAGGAGAGGAGAGGAGAGGAGAGGAGAGGAGAGAGGAGAGGAGAGGAGAGGAGAGGAGAGGGAGAGGCACAGAGCACAGAAACACACACAAAAAATATGATGCACAATCACTTCAGCGGGGCCGGAGGTCATTATGCAGCTCCGAGGGCGGCGATACCTGTAAATAAATAGAGGGGGGGGGGGGGGAGAAGCAGAAAAACTACACAAGAATCAGCATAACTAGTCTGCTTGATGAGGAGAGGAAAGGAGGAGAGGAGAGGAAACCATGACCCAGTGGAGTGACAGAGGCCTGTCAGGTGATCATGTTTCCGGACCCCGGCAGCCTTGGCCTATAACAGCATAACTAAGATGTGACCTAACGATTAGACGACCCCTAGGTATGATAATTTGTCTGTCTATGATAGAAACTGGAACTACTGAATTAGTAACAATAAGCTTTTTCAAAGAGGTAGGTTTTGAGTCTGATCTTAAAAGTAGCGATGGAGTCAGCCTCCCGTACCTGGACAGGGAGATGGTTCCATAGCAGGGGGGCCTGGTAGCTAAATGCTCGGCCCCCCATTCTACTCCTGGAAACTCTGGGAACCACAAGTAGACCAGCATTCTGAGAGCGGAGCGGTCTATTGGGCTGGTAAGGTATCACTAGCTCCTCCAGGTAGGATGGAGCTAGGCCTCTGAGGACCTTGTAGGTCAAAAGAAGGGTTTTAAAAATTATTCTAAATTTAACGGGCAGCCAATGAAGCGACGCCAGTACAGGAGTAATGTGATCTCTTTTGTCAATACCTGTCAGAACTCTGGCTGCAGCATTTTGGATCAACTGGAGGCTTCTTAAAGAGTTGTTTGGACACCCTGATAATAAGGAGTTACAGTAGTCCAGCCTGGAAGTAACAAATGCATGGACTAACTTTTCAGCATCATGCCGCGTCAGCAGTTTCCTGATCTTTGTGATGTTCCTCAAGTGAAAAAAGGCACTTCTAGAGACTAATTTAATGTGTGAGTTGAAGGAGAGATTTTGATCAAAAGTTACTCCTAGATTCCTCACAGAGAGACTAGATGTTAATGAGATCCCATCTAGAGTGATCATGTGATCTAATCTATCCCTGAGAGGTTCAGGACCAAACACCATGACCTCAGTTTTTCCTGGGTTAAGGAGGAGGAAATTTGAAGACATCCAGGACTTTATGTCTTTAAGACAGGTCTGGAGCTTCACTAACTTCTCTGTCTCCTCGGGTTTCATGGATAAATAGAGCTGAGTGTCATCAGCATAACAATGAAAATTTATCCCATGCTGCCGAATAATGTTCCCTAAGGGAAGCATGTACAAGGTGAAGAGGATTGGTCCAAGTACAGAACCTTGAGGAACTCCATGGCTAACCCTACTGTATGAGGAGGGAACACCATGGACATGGGCAAACTGGTATCTATCAGATAAGTATGATCTAAACCAGTCTAGTGCTGTCCCTTTAATCCCAATCACATGTTCCAGTCTCTGTAACAGGATGCTGTGATCAACTGTATCAAAAGCAGCACTGAGGTCCAGCAGAACCAGCATAGAGACCAGTCCATGATCGGAAGCTGTGAGAAGATCATTAGTGACTTTAAGAAGTGCTGTTTCTGTGCTGTGGTGAGCTCTAAAGCCTGACTGAAACATCTCAAACAGGCTGTTCCTCTGCAGGTGCTCCAGTAACTGAGTCACCACCACCTTCTCTAGAACTTTAGAGATAAAAGGAAGGTTGGATATTGGCCTATAATTTGCTAAGACATCGGGATCCAGTGATGGTTTTTTAAGCAACGGCTTAATCACTGCCACCTTGTAGGACCGGGGTACATAACCTGACACTAAAGAACCATTGATCTGGTCCAGGATAGAACTGCCTATCAATGGTAAAACATCCTTCAACAGGTGTGTTGGGATGGGATCTAAAAGACACGTGGTGGTCTTGGATTTCTGAATTAGCGATGACGCCTCAGAAAAATATATAGGGCTGAAGGAGCTTAAGGGCTCGTTGGAGACCCTGTATGTTCCCACAGTCGGCACATCTGGTGATGGTCCAGTTGTTGGGATGGCCTGGTTAGCTTTCTCTCTGATAGCTAGAACTTTATCAGTGAAGAAGCTCATGAAGTCTTCACCACTAAGGGAAGAAGGGATACGTGGATCTAAAACACTGTGACTCTTGGTTAATTTGGCCACAGTGCTGAAAAGAAACCTGGGGTTGTTCTTATTTTCCTCAATCAAAGAAGAAAAATAAGCTGTTCTAGCCTTGCGAAGGGCCTTTTTGTAAACTAATAGACAGTCTTTCCAGGCTACATGGTAGCTGTCTATTTTACAAGAATGCCACTTCCTTTCCAGTCTTCGCACTTTCTGCTTGAGGGTCCTGATATGTGAATTATACCAGGGGCACACCTCCTCTGATTTACTATTTTCTTTTTCAGGGGGGCAACAGAATCAAGCGTGATTCTCAGTGAGGTTGCTGCACCTTCAGCAATAGAGTCAACCTCAGCAGGGCTAAGATTATAATGATTGATCCCTGGGGAAACACACGGTGGTCCTGGGATCAGCACAGGGATCACTTCCTTAAACTTAGCTACAGCATTATCTGAAAGACATCTGCTATAGTAAGACTGAGCTCTGAGCGTAGAAGAATCCTTAATCATAAATGTAAAAGTGATCAAAGAATGGTCTGACAGGACTGGGTTTTGAGGGAACACTGACACATGTTCTACCTCAACACCATAAGTCAGAACTAGATCTAGGGTGTGGTTAAAGCTGTGAGTTGGTTGGTTTATCTGCTGGAGGAAACCAACTGACTCAAGTAATGAAATGAAGCCATTTCTAAAGCTGTCATTTATAACGTCCATATGGATATTAAAGTCTCCAATGATAATGACTTTTTCCGTTCTAAGGACCAAGTCAGATAAGAAATCAGAGAACTCAGACAGGAACTCTGAATGTGGCCCAGCAGGGGGCCGATATACAACTACAAACAGAAGTGGCTTTTCTGTCCTCCAGTTCAGATGAGTGATGCCAAGAGTCAGGCTTTCAAATGAACTGAAGCTATGTTTTGGTCTGGGATTAATTAATAACTTGGAGTGATAGATTGCTGCCACTCCCCCTCCTCGACCAGTAACACGTGGAATATGATAATTAAGATGGGTAGGAGGAGTAGATTCATTTAAGCTCACATACTCCTCCTCCTGAAGCCAGGTCTCAGTAAGACAAAATAAATCAATGTGATGATCCGCTATCAGGTCGTGCACTAACAGGGATTTACACAAAAGAGATCTAATATTTAACAGTCCACACTTAATTGTGATATTAGTTTCTGCAACTTGTGCTTCAGTATTAATTTTCATAAGATTTTGGTGATTGACCGCTCCCCTGCTCTGTGCTTGGTGAACTTTTAACCGTGGAACAGAGACTACCTCTATAGTGTTAAATATATTATTGTTGGTGGATGAGGGTTCTAAGGAAGCAGCAGAGAGGTGTGTAAGACTACAACTCTGCATCCTGGTCTGGACCCTGGATTGTCAGGTCATTTTGGGTCTAATAAAATTAGCCAGATTACTAGAAATGAGAGAAGCACCATCTCGCGTGGGATGGACACCGTCTCTCCTAATCAGACCAGGTTTTCCCCAAAAGGTGCTCCAATTGTCTATAAAGGCCACCTGGTTATCGGGGCACCACCGTGACAGCCAGTGACGAAGCGATGACATGCGGCTAAACATCTCATCGCTGGCCAGATTGGGGAGGGGACCAGAGAATGCTACGGAGTCCGACATCGTTTTTGCGTAGTTACACACCGACTTCAAGTTAATTTTAGTGACCTCCGACTGACGAAGCCGGGTGTCGTTGGCTCCGACGTGAATAATAACTTTACCAAATTTACGATTACGTCTCGCCAGCAGCCATAAATTTGCTTCTATGTCGCCCGCTCTGGCCCCCGGAATGCACCTAACTATGGTCGCTGGAGTCGGCTTCACGTGGCGCAAAACAGAGTCGCCAATTACCAGGGTCGGTTTCTCAGCGGGTGTGTCGCCGAGTGGGGAAAAGCGGTTAGCCACGGGAAGCGGTTGGTGGTGCACCGCGGGCCTTTGTTTTGGGCTACGCTTCCTACGAACCGTCACCCAGCCGCCCTGGCTAGCCGGCTGCTCGGCTGCTGCCGGGGGACCGCTAGCTGTAGCTGCACTAGGCGGCTCCGCAGCAGCTAGCTTACCCTGGCTACATGACGCAACTCCAGCTAACTCCAAACTGCGGAACCGCGTCTCAAGCTCGCTAAGTCTTGCCTCCATAGCCATAAATAAACTACACTTTCTGCACCTATTCCCTTCACTAAGGGAGGCAGAGGAGTAACTAAACATTTCGCACTCTGAACAGACAAAGACACCGGGTGAAACAGACGGTGAGGCCATGCTAACGCTAGTGATCGGCGAAGCCCTGTATTTGTTTAATATGGGTTGTTTCTCACTGTTGATATCGGGTGACTAGAATGTCTCAAATGTTTAAAATTTTAAGTAAAGTGAATACAACACACCAAGTGTTCAATATTAAATGAATACAACACACCAAGTGTTCAATATTAAGTGAATACGGCACCCCGTGCACAATGCAACCAACGAACGATAGAGGAGACAGGAAGTGACGGAATACTCACCAGTTCTCCACCAGTCCAGCAAAGGTCTACTCTCAATGGCAGGGCAACAAGATCAAGAGTATCTGGGAGAAAGGGGCAACACAAAACATTAATGCCCAATGGCTGCATGACCTACAGACAGAGCACAGCCAACTTCCAGAACAAGTCCTAGTAGTCATCACCTTAGCAGACATCCAAACAAGAGTGTCCAAAATAACAAACCATCCAACCAACCAACCAACTAATTAATTTGTCTGTCTAGGATAGATAGTACGTGCAACTACAGAATTGTGATAATCTACTGGTTAAGGTATGTGGATGACACCTGGGTCAAAATTCAAACACAAGAATTGTAAGCGTTCTCCGATCACCTCAACAAAACAGACCAGCATGTAAAATTCACCCGGGAAGATACAAAAGGAAACAGTCTGGCCTTTCTGGACTGCACAGTCAAGATCACTGAGGACAGAAATCTCACCATCGAAGTCTACAGAAAACCTACACATACCGATCAGTACCTTCAGTTTGACTCTCACCACCCACTGTAACACAAGTTGGGAGTGATCAGAACTTTCCAACACCGGGCCAGACAAATACCCACCACATCCCATGGCAGACAGAAGGAACAGAACCACATTAAGACAGCTCTCAAAACATGCGGCTACCCAGACTGGGCCTTCACCAAAACCTCAAGAAAGCGAGACCCCAGCAAAAGAGAGGAGGAGAGAAACAAACGCCGCAGCGTTTCGATCCCCTACGTGTCCGGAGTCTCTGAGAAGTTTAGGAGGATCCTCCAGAAACACGACATACCGGTTCAGTTCAAACCTAGCAACACTCTCAGACAGAGGTTAGTACACCCAAAGGACAAGACACCAAGACCCAAACAAAGTAATGTTGTTTATGCTATACAGTGTCAGGAGAAAGGCAAGGAACTGTACATTGGGGAAACCAAACAACCTCTCCACAGAAGAATGGCACAACACAGACGCGCCACCTCTTTGGGTCAGGATTCAGCAGTCCACTTACACTTAAAGGAGAGTGGGCACTCCTTCGAGGACAGCCAAGTATGGCTTTCAAACCAGCGGTCTTGCTGGTTTGAAAGGGGTGTCAAGGAAGCTATCCATGTCAAATTGGAAAAACCATCCTTAAACAGAGGTGGTGGCCTGAGGCACTTCCTATCACCCACATACAATGCAGTCCTCCACTCCTTCCAACAGCAAAACAAACATTCACACCATTCCAGGAGACCCAGTGACTCACCACCATGTGATCCAGCAGACAAAGGGGAGACACCTCAACAGAAACTAGGTGAACGACCCGACCAACGACCCTGCTAACGACTCTCAGGTGACCACCCAGATCATTAGCATGCAGATGGTCCACAGGGGCTGTTTTCAAGCTCTCTCCCCAGCGATTTCAGAACTGAAGAAGCCTTCTGGATAGAAGGCGAAACGTCTTCAAGAGAAGAAACCCAGTCCAGTTGACATAGAAAACTACCTTGGATACAATGACCTGGATGATTGAGAATCTGCACAGACGTGTGATAAAAAGCTTTTTCAAAGAGGATGGTTTTAAGTCTAATCTTAAAAGTAGAGATGGAGTCAGCCTCCCGTACCTGGACAGGAAGCTGATTCCACAGCAGGGGGCCTAGTAGTTAAATGGTCGGCCCCTGTTCAACCCCTTGAGACTCTGGGGACCACAGCATTCTGAGTGCGGAGCGGTCTATTGGGATGATAAGGTGTCAGAAGCTTCTCCGGGTAGGATGTAGGTCAGAAGAATTTTTTTAAAATTATTCTAAATTTAATGGGCAGCCAATGAAGAGACTCCAGTACAGGATTTATGTGATCTCTTTTGTCAGAACTCTAGCTGCGGCATTTTGGATCACCTGGAGGCTTCTTAAAGAGTTGTTTGGACACCCTGATAATAAAGAATTACAATAGTCCCGCCTGGAAGTAACAAATGTATGGATTATCTTTTCAGCATCATGCCGCGTCATTGGTTTCCTGATCTTTGCAATGTTTCTCAGGTGAAAAAAGGCACTTCTAGAGACTATTTTAATGTGTGAGCTGAAGGACAGATTTTGATTAAAAGTTAATCCAAGATTCCTCAAAGAGAGACTAGATGTTTGGGAGATAACATCTAGAGTGTTCATGTGATCTAATCTATCCCTGAGAGGTTCAGGACCAAACACCATGACCTCAGTTTTTCCTGAGTTAAGGAGAAGGAAATTTGAAGACATCCAAGACTTTATGTCTGAAAGACAGGTCTGAAGCTTCACTAACTGCTCTGTCTCCTCTGGTTTCATGGATAGATATAGCTGAGTGTCATCAGCATAACAGTGAAAATGTATTCCATGCTGCCAAATAATGTTTCCTAAGGGAAGCATGTAGAAGGTGAAAAGGATTGGTCTAAGTACAGAACCTTGTGGAACTCCATGGCTAACCCTATTGTATGAAGAGGGAACGCCATGGACATGAACAAACTGGTATCTATCTGATAAATACGATCTAAACCAGTCTAGTGATGTCCCTTTAATCCCAATCATGTTCCAGTCTATGTAACAGGATGCTGTGATCAACTGTATCAAAAGCAGCACTGAGGTCCAGCAGAACCAGCATAGAGACCAGTCCATGATCTGAAGCTATGAGAAGATCATTAGTAACTTTAAGAAATGCTGTTTCTGTGCTGTGATGAGCTCTAAAGCCTGACTGAAACATCTCAAACAGGCTGTTCCTCTGCAGGTGCTCCAGTAACTGAGTCACCACCACCTTCTCAAGAACTTTAGAGATAAAAGGAAGGTTGGATATTGGCCTATAATTTGCTAATACATCAGGATCTAGTGATGTTTTTTTAAGCAACGGCTTAATCACTGCCACCCTGTTGGACCGGGGTACATAACCTGTCACTAAAGAACCATTGATCTGGTCAGAAACCGACTCCCGTGTTGGCTCCACGCTGGGGCTCCCTGTGTGCCCCAGAACATTGAACTAGTGCTTCCCTGCAGTCCAGGAGGACTGCCAGTTTGAGTTAGTTAAATAAAACCTATTTTTAGACTTTTTATAACTGCGTTCTTGCCTGTTTTGGGGTCCTGTAAAAACCCAACCTTAACATCTAGGAGTTTCATCGGAGACCCTTTATGTTCCCACAGTCAGTACATCTGGTGATGGTCCAGTTGTTGTGATGGCCTACTTAGATTTTTTTCTGATAGCTAGAACTTTATCATTGAAGAAGCTCATTAAGTCTTCATCACTAAGGGAAGAAGGGATACGTGGCTCACTGATTCTTGGTTATTTTGCCACAGTGCTGAAAAGAAACCTGGGGTTATTCTTGTTTTCTTCAATTAAAAAAGAAAAATAAGCTGTTCTAGCCTTACGGAGGGCTGTTTTGTAAACTACAAGACTGTCTTTCCAGGCTAAATGGTAGCTATCTATTTTACAAGAATACCACTTCCTTTTTAGTCTTTCCACTTTCTGCTTGAGGGTCCTAATGTGTGAATTATACAAGGGGGCACACCTCCTATGATTTACTATTTTCTTTTTTAGGGGGGCAACAGAATCAAGCGTGATTCTCAGTGAGGTTGCTGCACCTTCAGCAATAGTCAACCTCTGCAGGGCTAAGATTATCATGCTTGATCCCTGGAGAAGCACCCCACCGTCCTGGGATCAGCACAGGGATCACTTCCTTAAACTTTGCAACAGCATTATCTGAAAGACATATGCTATACTAAGACCTTGTTCTGAGCATAGACGAATCCTTAATCATAAATGTAAAAGTGATCAAAGAATGATCTGACAGGAGTGGGTTCTGAGGGAACACTGACAAACGTTCTACCTCAAAACTGTAAGTTAAAAGTAGATCAAGGGTGTGGTTGAAGCTATGAGTTGGTTGATTTATCTGTTGGGGGAAACCAATTGACTCAAGTAATGAAATGAAGTAATTTATAACCTACACGGACGTTAAAGTCTCCAATGATAATGACTTTATCTGTTCTAAGGACCAAGTCAGATAAGAAGTCAGAGAACTCAGATAAGAACTCTGAATGTGTTCCAGCAGGGGGCCAATATACAACTACAAACAAAAGTGGCTTTTCTTCCATCTGGTTCAGATGGGTGATGCCAAGAATCAGGCTTTCAAATGAACTGGAACCATGTTTTGGTCTAGGATTAATTAATAACTTGGAGTGATTGATTGTTGCCACTCCCCCCTCCTTGACCAGTAACATGAGGAATGTTGAGATGGGTTGGAGGAGTAGATTCGTTTAAGCTAACATACCCCTCATCCTGAAGCCAGGTCTGTTAGACAAAATAAATCAATGTGTTGATCCACTATCACGTCGTGCACTAACAGGGATTTGCACAAAAGAGATCTAATAGTTAATAGTCCACATTTAATTGTGATGTCAGTTTCTCCAATTTGTGCTTTGGTATTAATTTTAGATTATGGTGCTTGGTGAACTTGGAACAGAGACTACTTCTATAGTGTTAAATATGTTATTGTTGGTGGATGAGGGTTCAATGGAACCAGCAGAGAGATGTGTAAGACTACAACTCTGCATCCTGGTCCGGACCCTGGTTTGTCAGGTAACTTTAGTTCAAATAAAATTGGCGAAGTTACTAGAAATAAATGAGGCACCATCCCGGTTGGGATGGACACCATCTCTCTTAATCAGACCAGGTTTTCCCCAAAAGCTGTTGTAGTATCTGAAGCCTGTGTATCTATTCTCTGCCTGCCTTTACTTCTGTAAGGCCACAACTTGTTTCTCAGCCAGCCGGGTGCCATACTAGGATATGCTCCACATGTGTCCTGTGACTTTGGTCTCTCTTTAAGCTTGTAATGGAAGTCTTGTTATTGCTAAAAGGAGTTGCTGTTGTGGTTCAGTTTCTGGTTGGCACTCGGACTTCTCACCTCCTCCTCTACCTGCAGGAACGGTATCCAGGGGCAGGCCGATCTCCGAAGAGCACTGAGCCTCCGGCGCACCTGCAGCTCGTTACGCCTAAGTCAGCACCTACTTAAGCTCTCCCCTCTTTGCCTCCGGTGCCGGATTATTGCGTATGTTTCTGTATCTAGCTCCAGCTCCCCGAGATCACCAGCCCTTCGCCTCGTTTGTTCTCTCGTATAGTAAGTTTTTTCAGTGCTTCGTCACCTCTTTCAGTTGTTTCTTTTCTCGACGTTTTTTTACCATTTCGATGGTGATTTTTCATTCCCCTTTTCCGTTGTTACTTTCTCAGAGTTTTTGGTTGTTACTTGGTCCGATCGTTTTGGATATCTTGTCAAGAAGGAACCTTTCTGTTTGCACTCTGCATCTGGGCCCTGGCCTCCTTAACTGTCCCGTAACAGTTGCTAAGAAGTGATGCTGGGCCCCGTAGGCAGTTCTCCATATGAGGATGTGTATCATGAGGCCTTTCTACTACCATATTTTCACAACCATAAGGCGCACTGTAATAAAAGGTGCAGTCTCACTTACGGGTGCTATATCTGTATTTAAAACATACATAGGGCGCACCATATTATTAGGCGCATGATAAAACATACAGTAAAAAATGACAGCGGAAGTAAAACGGTGAGTTTCGACACATTTATTGAACAAAATATTCATTCTTCCGCCACAAAACCATCAAAGTTTTCATCTTCTGTATCTGAATTAAACAGCTGCGCTATTTCATTGTCCAACATCCCGAATTCCTCTTCTTCATCATCTGAATCAGACTCACCGACCGGTTCCGCTTCAGCATTAATGCCAGCTTTTGTGAAAGCTCTTACAATACATGAAGACGGAATCATAGCCCATGCGTCTACAATCCACCCGCATCTAGTGGCAAACTTGCCCGCCGCTGCCTCATAGTCTTTGTGAAGGAGTGTTCGCCTTACGTCATCCAGCGCTCCCACGATGGATGGATCTCATCTATGTTGGTAATGTGGCTGGGGGCAGTTATCTTGTCACGGCAGTAGGTGCGGAAGATGGCCACCCTCTCCTGGTAATCCGTGGGCAGCCACTGCACAACAGCTGTCCTTGCGCGTATGGAGAGATGCCGCCTCCTCATAAAGCAAAAACACCAAGACAGACCTCCTTGGAAGTGTACAATGTCCATTTCTTCAGCAATTGCTTTGGCCTTTTGTCGAATGGTGACAGTAGAGACACCCTTTCCAGTTGTTCCGCGGAAACTCAGCTTCTTCTGCCTCACTTTCGTTCACTTTCTTGTTTTCTCCACTTTCTGACCATTAAACATTACATTACAGTGATCCCTCGCTATATCGCGTTTCATCTTTCACGGCTTCGCTGCTTCACAGATTTTTTTTGCGAGTCGTTCATTGCAGTTCTCAAATATAATCGAAGGTGGCATATCCGTTGATAAAAATCTTCTTGCTCAGAAAAAGAAAGAGCGCCAACAACTACCCATAACAATGTTCTTCTCTCAGAGAAAGACTCCTGCGCCTTCAGTAGAAACAGACGCTCCAGCGGAGCAGAGTCAGGACGAAGAGGCACAGCTGGGACTGGGAAATACACGAGTGACAATGTTTCCAACCTTGTATTACTATATTAAAATTATTGTTTTAAACAAATTTTGGGCTTTAAAACAGGTTTTGATTTTTGGTTTCATTCTATAGTTCAGTATTGCATTGTAAAATAATTTAAAAAAATGAAGCTGACTACTTCACGGATTTCACTTTTCGCGTGTTATTTTTGGAACGCAACTCCCGCGATAAACGAGGGATCACTGTACATTAAAATGTCTTGCAGCTGCTCGATTGCCATTTTCAGCCGCATATTCGATGGCCTGCAGTTTAAAGTGAGTCTTATACGCATGTTGCTTGACTGGTGCCATTTTAGGGGGTCCTTACGCATATGTGTGCCGCTAATCGATGGGTGGAGCGTTTACCATAGTGCACCCACTAAAGGCACACAGCAGATTCTGGAACTCAGTCCACACACAAGGTGCACCATATTATAAGGCGGACCGTCGATTTTTGAGAAAATCTCAGTGTTTTAGGTGCGCCTTATAGTTGTGAAAATACAGTACTCCCATTTTTGGAGCTCCAGCCCCAGGCCTGGCTCCAGGGTGGGGCCCCGGTAACCCTCCGGGCTGGGTACGCGGCTTCCCTTTTAGTTGCTTCATGGTGGGTCTTGAACCATTCTTTGTCTGACCCTTCACCTAGGACCAATCTGCCTTGGGAGACCCTACCAGGGGCAAACTGCCCCGGACAGCATAGCTCCCAGGCTCATTAGGGTACACAAACTCCTCCAACACGATAAGGTGATGGTAATGTGTATGTATACAGTATTTTTGTGCTGATGTTGGGGAACAGTTCTTCCAAAATTTTTAATTTGACCTTTTTTGTGTTATGAAAGACTGAAGTAGTGGCTCTGGAGGAGAGACAGGCCATGAGATTTATTTACACTGCTCATTTCATTTAAAAAGGACATTCTGAATTTATCTTATTTCGGTCTGTATACTGTGTTATGTACAAGATTGGCGACTGAGCATGCGGGCACTAGGAATGTGTCGTGTTATGGCCAGGAAATGATGTTAAAGTTTTAGAAAGCCGCGGACAATTGTCCCAAAGTCCTATGTACCCTTTGGGAGTACCCAGTCAGGTCTCTCTTTCTCTTGATTGACTGGAAAACTGTGAGTAATACCGAGGGTCGAGGGTGTCCACTCTGGCGTGGCTGACGAGTGCGTTTGAAGACGCTTTTTACGGTCAGATACCCACTTTTCAGGGATGTAAATTTAGTGCGAGCAGTCGCAAAAAACTGTGATTTATGGCAGCGGTGCCAGACATGTCGTAATAGGCTAAATCTGCATACGCAGATGGTGTGCGTGAGTGCATAATCAGATCTGGCTTTTGTTAGTGTGTTTTGTTTAACCCCCTACCCATCTCTCTCTCTCTCTCTCTCTCTCTCTCTCTCTCGCGTGAGCGTGGTGAGTGATAAAAGGTATGTTGGCTGCGGGAGTTAATGATAAATATAAGTGTTTTTTCCAAACATTTTCTAACTTCTGATCTTTATTGTCACACTGGGTGGTGTATAATCATATTGGGGAGCACTTTTTGTAATTTTGATTGTTTCCTCACTGTCTTTTTTGGAATTGTTTGGGGGCCACGGTTGCCATGCCCGTCATGGCAGCGGCGGGAGTCTCCGAGTTGGAGAAACTCACCCGCAGATACGGCGTCAAACTCTCTCCACCGGCCGGTGTGTCCGTGGAGGAGTGCGCCCTGGTTGTGGGGGAGATTGTGGGTCACAGAAGCGTGAAGTCTGCTTCCAGGATTAACAGCACGGTGGTGGTGTTTGTGGACAGCACTGAAAAGGCCGATCAGATGGTGGTTGCTGGAGTGGTCATTAATGGTGCACTGATGCTGGTGTTTCCCCTGTCAAACCCAGTTAAAAAGGTGGTGGTGTCAAACGTCCCTCCGTTCCTTAAGAACGACCTATTGCTGCGGGAGCTCAGCCGACACGGACGCGTGGTGTCCCCGATGAGGTTAATTCCTCTCAGCTCTAAGTCCCCGCTGCTGAGACATGTCGTGTAGACGACAGGTGTCCATGGTCCTCAACGACAATAAGGAAGAGCTCAAACTGGCGACACAGGCACAGCCGTGGAGGTGGAGTAGCCCGCAGGGTTGCAGGGGGACCACAGGGACCTCGGGAGTGAGCGTCTCACCAGAGAGCTGGTGGAGCAGGTGGTCACAAGAGTGGCTGAAACCGTCCTGGACATGGAGGATGTTGCAGTGGAGGAGAACAGTATCAACGTATCAATCAAAAGGAAGAATACAGATTCAAAGGTAAAAAATGATAAGGTAAAGAAACTGTCCACAGAAGAACAAATGTCTCCTGCCTTCGAACCGGAGGTGGACACACGTAGCCTGCAGGACAAACAGGACACGGCAAGTTCAAGTCACACAACCTCCCCACCACAATGGACACAAGATATACACATCTCACCTCACACACATATCTCACAGGACACACACAGCTCACAGGACACACACAGCCCACAGGACACACACCACACCAATAGACACACAAAGTACAAAGAGCTCCTTGTTGGACATACAGGAGAGCAACAGTTCATGGGACACACAGGAAACTCTCACTGATAATGATGACATACAGGTGGAGATGCATAGTGGATACTCTCTGTCAAAGATTAGGTCTTTCCTCAGGACCACGAAGGGGATGAGGTCTGTACAGGTGGAGGACTACTTTCCAGACCTCCAGCTTTTTCAGGAGTCCACCAAGTACTTTATGAAGACTGGGAGCTTTGGCCAGGAACTGTATCGCCTCAAAAAACTGCTACTAAAGGTTCGGTCTCGGCTTGTAAGCGCCGACGAGGCCAATATTGAGGAGTTTAAGAGCACATGGTGCCTAAAAGATGAACTATGTCTGGTGGAAGAGGAGGAGCTGGTCTTTGGAGGCCTCCTCAACTGAATGATGTTCAGATGTTTTGTTTGTTTGGATCATGTTCTTCTTTTTTGTAATGAGTTTTTGAAAAATCAAAAATCTCTCTCTCTGATTGAGATGGCGTGTGTTTGAGGAGCTGAGGGTGATTCGAGTTTTGTGCCGTTTTCGGTAAAAACGTAATTCTTTCTTGTAGGTGAGTGGGTGTATGAATTATTTTCTTTATTTTTTGGGGTGTAGAAGGTGTTGTGCGCGAGTGTTTGCGAATAAGTGAGCGCGTGGGTGCCACGCTTGGTTGGCGTCTTGCCGGTGGTGGCTACCGCACCTGTGGAATTTGAAAAGCTCACTCGCCGACACACAGTGAAGGTTCTGCTAGTAGCCCGTGTGTTGGTTGAGGAGGTGAGCTATGCTGTGGGTAAGGTGGGGGGTTTTGAGAGTGTGAAGTTGGCCTCCAGAATGAACAGCGCGGTGGTCATTTTCTTAGACAACGTGTCCAAGGTGGAACAGTTGGTGGAGAGCGGCGTCGTCCTTAGGGACGCCTTCACCCCCGTTTATCCGCTGGTGAAATCCGGCCAAAAAAAATCACAATGTCTAACCACCGTTTATTAAAAACGATGACCTGTGCAAAGCTCTGTCCAGATACGGACAGGTAGTCTCGCCGATTAGAATGGTGCCGCTGGGATGCAAGTCCCTGAAGCTAAAACACGTAGTGTGTCATCGGAGGCAGCTTTATATGGTCCTTAAAGACTCTAATGGGCACTTAAACTTAACGTTAAATTTTCAGATTCAAGGTTTTAACTACGTTGTATTTGTCACTTCGGATACAATGAAGTTTTGGCTGTGGGGCTGAGGGGCACCTCGTTAGGGCTTGTCCTGGTGCCAGGGGAGAGAACGCTGGCGTTCCGGGCTCTGGGCTGCCGGCAGGTGGTGATGGGGCTGCAGGATCAGGGACGCTGGCGGGCGATGACGGGGCTCTGGCATCGGAGAAAGTTTTGGGTTTAGGGGAATTGGTGGTTGGAGCTGAGGCGAGTGTTTTAAGCTCGGGCCTGGTCTCGGGATCAACCGAGCAGCGGGGCAGAAGGGAAATGATGTGCGAAATGGAGGTTTATCAAACCTGTTTCAGCTGTGCCGGCTAAAAAAAACAGGATGTTCTTCTAATTCAAGAGACTCACAGCAACGGGAACAATGAGAGGGACTGGAGCAGAGAGTGGCCAGGTCAGGTCTTCCTGTGAACCTGATCTTCCTGTGCGTTTATGCTCCTGGGCTGAGCAAACAGGATGCACTTTTGGAATGTCCTGTGTGATGTTGTCAGAGGTGTCCAGGATGAGTTCTTATTCATGGGGGGTGATTTTAACTGCACAGTCGATGCAAGACTGGACAGGAATCACCTGGAGCCTCATCTTGCTTCATCTGCCCGTCTGAAGAGACTTTTAGAGACTCATGACCTGAAGGACGCGTGGAGGGGTTTCAACAACACCACCAGGCAGTACACCTGGGCCCACTGTCAGGACAACAGTTTGTCGTTGGCTAGACTAGATCGGTTTTACTGTTTCAAATATCATTTTGGCATCTTTAAGAACTGTCACATCATCCCCGTAGGTGTTTCAGACCATTCTTTGGTAAAATGTGAGTTTTTTATTCAAAATGTTAAAACCTCCAGTGCCTTTTGGCACTTTAACACTGCTCTGTTAGAAGGCAGGCTCTGCAGGTGTTATGGGATGCACATAGACTCAGGAAACCAATGTTTTCATTGCTGCACAGGTGGTGGGATTTTGTAAAAACTGTAATTCAACAATTCTGTCAACAGTATACTCGCAACATCACCAAGCACATCACTGGATTCCTCCAGGACCTGGAGACTGAGGTACAGAACCTGCTGGGCTGTACAGGAAACAGAGGACGTTGAAGTCCTCCAAAGCAAAAATGCCGCCATAGCCAGCCTGTTGGGCATCACAGCACAGCTGCATTTCCTGCCTGGTAGGATGTAAATCCCGGCTTGAATTCAACCCTCAAGGAATGGATTTGACCTCCTCTGATGGGCAAATCCAATCCATGAAGGCTGGAATCCATCCAGGTTTTGCATCTTACCAGGGAGAAACCGCTTTCACCAAGGTAAATGGAACCCCAGGTGAAAGTATTTACCTGTGGGACAGAAAGTCTTGTCTTGGATCCGGCCCTTGAGGACTGGATTTGCCCACCCCTGCTGCAGAGTATCGAAGGCCTGGGATTACAGGAGTCCGTGTTCTTACTGGAGCTCAAGAACGTGAGTATGTTTTCCCTTCCATCTTTTTACCGAGGTCTTTTCAGAACCTGGAAGCTGCTGTGGAAACAGAGCCAATTATCAATCCTCGTTTTGGCTGATGTGGGAACCAGTGAGCCATGGAAGACTCCTGAGTTCCCCTTCGTAGGCAGGAGCAACAGTTGCAGAGGCTCTGCGCTCAGAGAGGAATGTGGAACAACTACTGAGCTACTGGAGAGCCTGTCTGACGGGGAGAGAGAGGCAACTGCTGAGGGAGCATAGCCAGAGGGTGACCTCTCCCTGTCTCCCTGACCATCCTTTCCTTTCCCTCGTCATTCGACCGGGACCAGATCAAAAGCAAGATGTAACATTGGAGACGGCTGAGAGCAAGACTCTGACTGGACTGATGGTGAGGTCACTGAACAGGCAGAGGCTGGAGCGCCGGTCCCGATCACCCTGGAGGGCCAAACTAGCCCTGGGGGAAGAGGTTCGGCCTTAGTGGAGGAGTTTCTACAAACCCCGTCTCTCCAGGAAGGTGGCTGACCTCCAGTGGAGGCTCATCTATGGGATCTTAGCTGTCAACTGTTTCATTTCAATCTTGAACCCTTCTGTTCCAAATACCTGCCCATTCTGTGAAGCAGTGGAAACCATTGTCCATTGCTTCTCAGAATGTCCTTGTCTGCTCCCCTTGTTTTCCTTGCTCGACTCTTTGTTCAGGAGAGCGGATGAGGTCTTTTCACTTAGGACATTTGTGTACGGTTCCAAGTACATAAAGGTAAAAAAAGACAAGTGCCATTTGATTAACTTTATCCTGGGCCAGTCTAAAATGGCCGTGTACATAAGAGGAAGAAGGTTGAAGACAGTGCGGACTGTGATGTGGTTCTGCTATTGAGTAGAATGCTTAAACCCAGAATTATTTTATAGAAAAATGAAAGATTTAGAGCAGTTTGTAAGGACATGGACCCACGGGGGTGTCCTGTGCTCTAACCCTAACCCTGTTTTTTCAAACCAACTTGTCTAATTTGTTTTCCATCTACTCATTTATCTATTGTCAGTTTTCAAGCTGCTTTGTCCTATGATTTACTGTTAATGTAGAACACAAATGGCAAAATAAAGATGTGATTAAATCTCTCTCTCTCTCTCGCTGACCGCATGCTGGGAGTTTGCTGGTGAGCGTGCTGAGATTTCTATAAGTTTTTGAGTGTTTTCCCCAACTAACTCCCCCTTCTTGGCGGTGTGTCTGCACTTTTCATCGAGGTGGTTGTTGTCGGGTGGTTTTGGTGCAGTTTGGCGGAGGGATCGTCGTGTTTTACAGCGGGAATGGTGTCCTCGGTGACGCCGTCTCTTTCGATCCGACATGGGGTTCGGGTCCAACCCGACCCATCTGTGCCGGTGGAGGAGGTTCTCCTGGCCGTAGGAGACCAGGTGGGACACGCTAACCTGTCCTACACCTCCAGGATGAACAGAGGAGTGGTGGTGTTTGTGAAAGAGCAGCAACTGGTGGCTGAGTTGGTGGGGAGGGGGTTGACTCTGAATGGCGCGTACCTGCAGCTGTCCCCGCTCACTGCGCCCTCCACTTGGGTGACTGTCTCAGGTGTTCCCCTGTTTATTTCTAATGAGGCTCTGGAGCAGGAGCTGCTGCATTTTGGTAAGATGGCGAGTGGTCTGAGGACCGTGGGTCTGGGTTGTAGGACCGATAAACTGAAGCACATGCTCTCGCTCAGGAGGCAGTGCTGTCCGTCACAGACGATAGACGTGTCCTTCAGGGTGAGACATGGAGATGGACAGTACATGGTTTATGCTAGTTCTGGGAGCATGAGGTGTTTTGAGTGTGGGGATGTGGGACACAAGGGTGTCGCTTGCCCTCACAAACCCGAGCTGCATCGCCCCGCCGAGCAGCGGTGGTGATGAGGTGGCGGCCGATGCAGGAGGAGGTCCTAGTGGACAGGTAGAGGAGCAAAGAGGAGCTGGTGAATGTTTAGCTGCAGTTAGGGCAGGAAGAGAAGGAGCAGTAGAGGAGGTGCAGACAGGAGTAACAGAGGAGGTGCAGATGGGAGTGAATGTACAGACAGGAGCAGCGGAGGAGGAGGAGCAGACAGGAGCAGAGGAGGAGGAGCAGACAGGAGCTGAGGGGGTCAGTGGTGACCAAGGTCAGGTTGCTGGTGTGCAGCTCACTGATCAGTCAGTTGAGATGCTGGTTGTTGATGAGGGAGAGGAGGTGATGGAGTCTGACTCTGGCTCTGACTGTCTGTCTGTAGCAGACTCCCATTACCTTAGTGGAGACCTGTACACCCTGGAAGATGTTACAAGCTTCCTGGATGAAACCGTCGGCCAGTCTGTGAAGGTAGCTGATAATTACCCCGATGCAGAAAAGTTCTTGAAAAGTGCACTGATGTTACAGAAGGCTGTGGGAGTCAACCTCCTCAACGAAAGGAAACGGTTCCGTCTAAAACACGACAGTGACGAGAAAGATGCTGAGGCAAAAAAGAAGGAAAAAGGTTAAAACATGCTAAGAGCTCCAAATAGGTTGCTGATACTGACGAGAATGAATGTGATGTACAACTTTTCTCTCCTTTGCTGCTCCTACTGTTTCACCTCTCCAAGCTTCTATGAACAAGCTGAAGGTAGCTTACTAAACATCAATGGTGGCAGGGATCCACGGAAGTGGGCTCTGGTTGTGGACATGGTTTCTCAGAAGAAGCTAAACATCCTTCTCCTCCAGGAGACACATAGTGATGGAGACAATGAGGTAGACTGGGGTCTGTGGTGGAGAGGCCTGTCTAGGTTGTCCCATGGCACCAACCTGTCTGCAGGTGTAGCCACTCTGTTCTCTCCCAGGCTGGACGTTAGAGCAGGGGTGGGCATCGAGGGCCGTATCCAAGCCAGACTTTCTGTCCTACAGGTAAACACTTTCACCTGGGGTTTCATTTACCTTGGCGAAAGCATTTCCTACCTGGTAGGATGTAAATCCTGGCATGAATTCAACCCTCGAGGAATGGATTTGACCTCCTCTGATGGGCAAGTCCAATCCATGAAGGCTGGAATCCAGCCAGGTTTTTTATCCTATCAGGGATAAACGGCTTTCACCAAGGTAAATGGAACCCCAGGTGAATGTATTTACCTGTAGGACAGAAAGTCTGGCTTGGATACGGCCCTCGAGGACTGGATTTACCCACCCTTGCGTTAGAGTCACCTCCATCACAGAGATCACTGCAGGCAGAGCTTTAGCTGTCAGAGCCGAGGTTCAGGGCTTCGTCTTCTGTCTAATAAACATCTATGCTCCCAATCAGGGCTCAGACAGACTGGACCTGTTCCGGAAGGTCTCCTCGTTTGTGGAGCAGTGTGGTCAGGACGAGTGTGTAGTCATGGGAGGGGACTGGAACTGCACCATAGACACAGTCACACTGCACAGTATCGGACAGGAGCCTCATCTCCAGTCAGCTGCTGTGCTGTCTAGGCTGGGAGCAGATCTGGGGTGGTAGATGGCTCAAGAACCACCTCGATTTGGTCGTCCACAGAGACCAGTCATATTGTGTCCCGGACAGGTCAATTATGGACAACTTATTTTTAATGAGCGATTTGTTTGACCTTTGCAAAATGTACAACATTGATGTCGGGGTGATTTCTTTTGACCAGGAGAAGGCCTTCGACAGGGTCGATCACAAGTTTCTGTTTTCCACATTAAGGGCGTTTGGTTTTGGGGATGTTTTTTTGTCACTCTTGAGCCTGCTGTACAGGGATGCTTGTTGTTTGGTGAAGGTTGGTGGTGGGCTGAGCTGTCCAGTGAGCGTCCAATGGGTAAGACAGGTATGTCCTATTTCTGGACAGTTATATTCATTGGCCATTAAGCCTCTCCTAAGCAACCTAAGAGCTAGGCTGTCGGGAATTTTGTTACCTGGTCTTCCTCAGCGTCCCCAGCTGGTGGTGTCGGCTTATGCTGATGACATTAATGTTTTTGTTAGGGATCAGAGTGATGTGGACAACCTGATTGATAGTCTAGACCTCTACCAAGAAGCCTCCTCTGCTAAGGTAAACTGGGAGAAGAGTGAAGCTCTGTAGGTTGGCCCATGGACAGGTAGGGACAGACCAAGGCTACCAGGAAACCTCAGCTGGGGTAGACAGGGCCTGAAAGTCTTAGGTGTGTTCCTTGGGATGGAAAACTTTGAAAAAAAGAACTGGGAGGGTGCTATGGAGCAGGTGTGCACCAGATTGTCTAAGTGGAAATGGCTGCTACCTCAGCTTTCCTACAGGGGGAGAGTCCTGATTGTTGTTAATTAAGATTAAGATTAAGATTAAGATGTACTTTATTCATCCCCGTGGGGAAATTGAATTGTAGTAGCAACCTATACAAAGTATAGAAACAGAATAAATAAATACAGATAAGATTAAAATGTTATAAGCATATATACAGCATATATTATAAGCATATATACAGTACATAAATATAGAATAAAATAGAAATAAAATTACAACATAAACATTACACAATTATTGTTTTTGGCTGGGTTATACAGTCTGATGGCGGACGGCAGGAATGACTTCCTGTACCGTTCCTTAGAGCAGCGTGGCTGCAGGAGTATGCTGCTGAAGCTGCTTCTCAGTTTGTCCACTGTGTTAAGGAGGGGGTGGGAGGGATTGTCCATGATTGTCCGCAGTTTCAACACCATCCTGTCCCTCACCACCTCGTCCAAGTTTGCAAGTCTACAGCCAACAACAGACCCTGCCTTTTTAATGAGTTTGTTAAGTCTGTTGGCATCCTTTGCTTTAATCCCTGCACCCTAGCACACTGTAGCAAAGAAGATGGTGCTAGCCATGACAGACTGGTAGAACATGTGGAGTATCCTGCTGCAAACACTGAAGGACCTGAGTCTCCTGAGGAAATAGAGTCTGCTCATGGCCTTCTTGTAGACAGCATCGGTGTTTGTGGACCACTCCAGTTTATTGTCCAGCTGAACACCCAGGAACCTGTAAGATGAGACTATTTCCACATCCTTCCCACTAATGCAGACTGGGGAGGGTGGGGACTTGCTTTTTCTGAAATCCACCACCATCTCCTTCGTCTTGGTCACGTTGAGCTGCAGAAGGTTCTCCTTGCTCCACCTGATAAAAACTCTCCACAAGGTCCCTGTATTCATCCTCCTGTCCATTCACCACACACCCGACTATGACTGTGTCATCCAAGTACTTCTGGAGATGACATGTCTCAGAGTGGTACTGGAAGTCAGCTGTGTAGGTGGTGAACAGAAAGGGGGAGAGCACAGTTCCTTGAGGAGCTCCTGTGTTGCTCATCAGGGGGTCGGACACACAGCTCCGCAGTCTCACAAACTGTGGCCGACCTGTCAGGTAGTCCTCGATCCAAGAAACAAGGGGAGCATCCATCTGCATGTTCTCCAACTTAGCCCTCAGCAGTCTTGGCTGGATGGTGTTGAAGGCAGAAGAGAAGTCGAAGAACATGACCCGCACTGTGGTGTTTAGTCTGTCCAAGGAGGAGTAAGCCCTCTGCAGCAGGTATATCACTGCGTCATCAACCCCCACCTTGGGCTGATAGGCAAACTGCAGAGGGTCCTGAAAGGGGCTCACCAGAGGTCTGAGGTGTGACAGCACCAGCCGCTCCATGACCTTCATAATGTGGGAGGACAGTGCTATTGGCCTGTAGTCACTCGGTGCCACAGGATGGGTCTTCTTTGGCACCGGGACCAGGCAGGATGTTCCAAAGCACTGGGATCCTCTGAAGATGAAGGCTCTGGTTGAACAGGTGCTGCAGTATTCCACACATCTGCCTGGAGCAGCTCTTCAGCACTTGTGGGCTGATGCCGTCCGGTCTGGCAGCCTTTCTCTGGTTGAGCCTCTCGAGCTCTCTCCTCACCTGCCAGACGTGAAGGATAGTCCTGTCAGGGGGATGGGTGACATGTTGGAATCCATGTAGGGTGTCAGCAGGGGGGAGGGGGAAGAAGTTGGCAGAGGTGTTCGGGGCTCTGGGAGGTGTGAAGGGGACCCATTGTTATCCAGAGGAATATTGGGACAGCTGGGGGAGGGGGAGCTAGAATCAAACCTGTTAAAAAACCGGTTCAACTCATTAGCTTGGTCCAGTTAATGTGGTCGCCTCGACTCTTTGGCACAGGCTGACAGTCTTACCGTCACCGGCTGGTCTAATTGAAGGAGTTCAGAAGATGATTGTTGACTTTTTCTGGTCGGGCCAGCAATGGCTGAGGTCTACAGTGCTGTACCTGCCAGTACAGGAGGGAGGACAGGCATTGGTGGACATCACATCTCATGTCACAGCTTTCAGGCAGCACAAAGACTGTTGTACAGTTTTGGCGTGCCGTGGACAGATATGGCATGTTTGTTGTTAAGGAAGGCTGGACGACTGGGGTACAACAAACACCTGTTCCTGCTTCAGCCCCAGTCCGTGGACCTGTCTTACACCCTTTTACCAGTCAGTGTTGAAGGCATGTTTTATTGTTAAAGCACAAAGCTGTACTTTCCCCAGGGATGTGGATCTTTGAAGAGCCACTTTTTGGAAACAGCCTCATCACCTCTCGGGTCCTGTCTTCTGCTAGCCTGAGATCCAGACTGGGGGAGGCTGGAATTGTGAAGCTGGGCCACTTGCTGAAGACCTCTGTCCCTGATCTTTCTGGGTCAACATGAGGTCCAGCAGGCTGCTGCTCCAGCTTGTAAGAGAGGTCTGTGCTTCCCTGCCAGTCTTTGGCCGTTTCCGAAACCACCCCCTATAGCCTACATAGTGCACGCAATAGTGTGAACGCCATTTTGAAATAGTGTCCAAATTGTTAGTGTGCGTCGCTGTACCCTATGTAGTGCACTCAATGTATCCCACAATGCACTGCGAAAAGTAGTGTACAAGCGAGCACCCTAACTCGGAAAATGTATCTTGTGTATGTATCTTTAGGGGATCTTCTCATAGTTGTGGTCAGAAAGACTTGTATAATTAATTGAAACTCTAAAAAAGAAAGAAGAAAATTACTTTGGTACCTCAGATAGATCGTTTGAGAGTTTATCTGAAGCTTGATGACTGTACAAAATGGGCACTAAAAGACAGCGGCAGTTAAAAGATGCTGCATCACATCATTTACATAGGAAAAGTCTTTCCCTCAAGTCCTTTGGTGCCATTTGTCTTCGCTTCCAGATGTGCTGGACAGATATTGACCGCGTCGCGATGGTGGTATAATGGTGAGCATAGTTCAATTTAATCTAAGTGCGTAACAACACGCAAGAGCTCAAAGGCAGCGGGCTCGCGCTCCACGTCAGCGTGCGCTCACCTCCACTTGACGGACGCAACAGAGAGGAAGGGGAACGTAAGGTGGTTGTTGAGAAACATTGTAATTTAGTGTACTAAGTTGTGATATATAATTTTCAGTCATAGTTTTATGGCCCAAGAATTAACACTGGCATCAACCTTTCGATTCAGGTCACGCCCATGTTGATCCTGTTTGTTTTGTTTTTTTTTAAAGTTCCGTTCCCCATGATTAAGCAGGAAGACGACTGATTTCGTTAATCGCTAATAAATACGCCCAGGTGGCTAAAAGACAATTTTGTCCCAGGAAGGATTTATTTGCCGGCTTCAGCGCAGGTAAAGCTGCAAAACTCAACAGTGTTGTGCGTCATTACGCGTGGTGACGCCAAGCTCTTCACCACAGTATAGCTGTGAAATATGACGGCAGCATGTTGTGCAAATTACAAGAACGAATAGATTCCCGTGTTACATTCCAAAATGCATCACATTATAGCAAATCTTGTTGCTAAAGTCCACGAAACCCTAATATTCATATGAACCGTTGAAAGTGACAAGTCAACACCGAGGGTTCAACACCAGAAAAGAACAAAATCAAGTCACATCAGGCTAACTAAGACAATTGTAAGTTTTTTCTTTGAATTTAATTTAATCTGTGCAGTGCAGAAGGAACACAGGAAACCGTCATAGAGAGTGCTGCTCTTTCTATGAAGGGTTTTAATTGCGGGGGCGAATTAACACTTGTGCTCAAATGTGACCACTTCAATTCATTTGCATTTACCAGAGACAATGTCACTGGTCTATTGCAGCATCTAATCAACTTGCATCGTGGCGCACAATAACCAAGTGACATCTCCACTCTTTCTGTATCGGTGGAAGACACAACTGTTTACCTCCACCTGTTTGAATGCCTTGGTGATGGACTGTAAATGGACATGTGGAAGAACATCATTAGCTGAGCTGTGCTGGCGCTGTCTACCGACTCGTCGCGCTGGATGTTGAACCACCTGCACTAAGCGAGATCTCGGTCCAGTTGCTCTGTTAAGTTCTCAGACAGATGACACTCTTCTAGCAATCGTACTTGCTCCAAGGTGGACACGTCCTCAGAGAAGAATGTGTTTACTTGACCATATATAAGGGCTACCGAACTAAGCCCTTCGGAGATTTTAACGTCAGGACCACAAGACCTCCCGCGGACAAACTGCAGTGTCCGATTGATGCCTGACTTTTCTCTCCAATAAACATCTCTTCCAACCAAGTCTGTGAAGATTCCTTCCTCATCAACACATCTCGGTTACCATCAGAAGAAAATTCACCACAATATTCTGGGGTCTTTCTCTCCCTCTTAGGTTACCTTTCTTCCTGTTCTTTCTCAGTACTTTTGTAACTTTGCAGTTTTGTCTCGAATTCTCCAAAAGTTAGCGTGTCATTTGTCGGGGTGATATGCACAACAAATGGCTTATATGAATCACGTAGCCCTTTTAGTAGCATTGCTATTTGAAGCCCATCACTTATTTGCTTCTCTGCTCTTCTAAATGATGTGAATATCATCTGTGGTCGAACAATGTAGTCTGTAACTGTCTCATTGCTGGCCTTTGTTGTGAAATATAGCGAATAGCATTTTATGTTATAGCTATTTTAATAAAAGTAGAGTAGTTTTGTTGATAATGCGAGGAGGATTAACTGGGGTAAAGTGGACTGGGGAAACCGTATGTGAGCGTGTTTGTGAGAAGGAGGACAAAACAACAATGTGTGATATCTGCTTGGGTTAGGGTACTGAAGGCTGTGCACCCGTGCGTAGGCCGAGAGCCGCTTCAATATGGTCAACTATGGGCAATGTGACTCGGTTGATGCAAACTATGGAACTAAAGAAACGCCTCCTGCCATGTAATCATGCCTGTTTTAATAAAAGAGACAATGCTGGGGCGGAGTGAGAGTCCCCGGGACAGCGCGACAGCAGGCGTGGCTGTAACGGAGCGGGACTCCCCTTGGCCAAGGTAGAAAAGGAACTTTGACGTCTGGTCTCAATTTGTGGTGAACTTCGTTCGTGCGCCTGTCTGAGTACAGTTCTGAGGGTGATTTCGACGACACCTTGCAGAGTGAGGAAGGCTCGCAATACAAACTTACAATGCGGGGTTTATCTGTTCCCGCGTAGTGCTCTTGTAGAATCTCCAGCGCTCTTCTTCCGTCACGTTTTGCATCTCTCATTACCAAGGACAAACTCTTGTTGTCCACTAATTGCGCATATGCCTCACCGTTCTTTGCCTCATCTTCAGCGAAAACTTCTACGTCATCCTCATCGGCCTCCGGTCCTTTCTCAATTATGCCTCTGAGGCTGTGCAAGCCCCCGTGCGCCATGAAACATGTTTCCCAAAGTTCAAAACTTTTTTCGTCACTGTTGGATAAAAGTCTAAACCACCTCTGGCCGGCATGACTGGGCCCATAACCTGCAAGAGTGGACATTTCTGCAGCAGTCAAACCCTCAGGCAGTCTGGAGACGGCTGGAAAAAACACACGACGCTAGTCTGGGAGTTCACACATGTGACCGTCTATTTTGCGCATGCTCATAAAACCTGCCGGCATCTCAAACGCAGCGGCACATTATGTAATAGCGTTCGACGTAAAAGTGAGAATTTGGATGCGATGGCCGGGAATCGAACCCGGGTCAACTGCTTGGAAGGCAGCTATGCTCACCACTATACCACCATCGCGACGCGGGCAGCATCTGCCCAGCACATCTGGAAGCGAAGACAAATGGCACCAAAGGACTTGAGGGAAAGACTTTTCCTATGTAAATGATGTGATGCAGCATCTTTTAACTGCCGCTGTCTTTTAGTGCCCATTTTGTACAGTTCAATTTAATCCAAGTGCGTAACAACACGCAAGAACTCAAAGGCAGCGGGCTCGCGCTCCTCACGTCAGCGTGCGCTCACCTCCACTTGACGGACGCAACAGAGAGGAAGGGGAACGTAAGGTGGTTGTTGAGAAACATTGTAATTTAGTGTACTAAGTTGTGATATATAATTTTCAGTCATAGTTTTATGGCCCAAGAATTAACACTGGCATCAACCTTTCGATTCAGGTCACGCCCATGTTGATCCTGTTTTTTTTGTTGTTTTTTTTTAAAGTCCCGTTCCCCATGATTAAGCAGGAAGACGACTGATTTCGTTAATCGCTAATAAATACGCCCAGGTGGCTAAAAGACAATTTTGTCCCAGGAAGGAATTATTTGCCGGCTTCAGCGCAGGTAAAGCTGCAAAACTCAATAGTGTTGTGCGTCATTACGCGTGGTGACGCCAAGCTCTTCACCACGGTATAGCTGTGAAATATGACGGCAGCATGTTGTGCAAATTACAAGAACGAATAGATTCCCGTGTTACATTCCAAAATGCATCACATTATAGCAAATCTTGTTGCTAAAGTCCACGAAACCCTAATATTCATATGAACCGTTGAAAGTGACAAGTCAACACCGAGGGTTCAACACCAGAAAAGAACAAAATCAAGTCACATCAGGCTAACTGAGACAATTGTACGTTTTTTCTTTGAATTTAATTTAATCTGTGCAGTGCAGAAGGAACACAGGAAACCGTCATAGAGAGTGCTGCTCTTTCTATGGTGGGTTTTAATTGCGGGGGCGAATTAACACTTGTGCTCAAATGTGACCACTTCAATTCATTTGCATTTACCAGAGACAATGTCACTGGTCTATTGCAGCATCTAATCAACTTGCATCGTGGCGCACAATAACCAAGTGACATCTCCACTCTTTCTGTATCGGTGGAAGACACAACTGTTTACCTCCACCTGTTTGAATGCCTTGGTGATGGACTGTAAATGGACATGTGGAAGAACATCATTAGCTGAGCTGTGCTGGCGCTGTCTACCGACTCGTCGCGCTGGATGTTGAACCACCTGCACTAAGCGAGATCTCGGTCCAGTTGCTCTGTTAAGTTCTCAGACAGATGACACTCTTCTAGCAATCGTACTTGCTCCAAGGTGGACACGACCACGCACTAATGACCTTCGCCTTCAAAAGAGGTGGCTTCATAATGGCGTGCATAAAAAAAAGTTCCGTTTTTTAACATTGTTTAAAAATCGGCATTAATGTAAGCATTTTTTCAAAAAATTAAAGCAACTTTAAAAAAAAAAAAAATAAAATCTATTGTGACCAGTGCTATTTTTAGAGCATGCCGTGCGGGCGCCTTGAGTGGTCATCCCGGACGACCGTGTGGGTGACCTACATTTAAAAAAAAACAAACAACAACATTAATTCACAATCATGTAGTATCTGAAGCCTGTGTATCTATTCTCTGCAGGCCTTGACCTCTGTAAGAACTTAACTTGTTTGTCAGCCATCCTGGCGCCATCTTACACATGTTGCATATGTGTCCTGTCACCTGTGTTTTCATGTGCTTGTGATTGAATGTCTTGTTTTTTCCTGTGTGAGGAGCTGCTAAGAGGGAGTCCTGGGGCCAACAGGCTCCTGTGTCTTCTTCTTATGGACTGGACTCTGTACTATTTGGTTGGCTATATTGTGTTATGAGGTCCTCAGAGAAGAATGTGTTTACTTGACCATATATAAGGGGCTACCGAACTAAGCCCTTCGGAGATTTTAACGTCAGGACCACAAGACCTCCCGCGGACAAACTGCAGTGTCCGATTGATGCCTGACTTTTCTCTCCAATAAACATCTCTCCAACCAAGTCTGTGAAGATTCCTTCCTCATCAACACATCTCGGTTACCATCAGAAGAAAATTCACCACATATTCTGGGGTCTTTCTCTCCCTCTTAGGTTACCTTTCTTCCTGTTCTTTCTCAGTACTTTTGTAACTTTGCAGTTTTGTCTTGAATTCTCCAAAAGTTAGCGTGTCATTTGTCGGGGTGATATGCACAACAAATGGCTTATATGAATCACGTAGCCCTTTTAGTAGCATTGCTATTTGAAGCCCATCACTTATTTGCTTCTCTGCTCTTCTAAATGATGTGAATATCATCTGTGGTCGAACAATGTAGTCTGTAACTGTCTCATTGCTGGCCTTTGTTGTGAAATATAGCGAATAGCATTTTATGTTATAGCTATTTTAATAAAAGTAGAGTAGTTTCGTTGATAATGCGAGGAGGATTAACTGGGGTAAAGTGGACTGGGGAAACCGTATGTGAGCGTGTTTGTGAGAAGGAGGACAAAACAACAATGTGTGATATCTGCTTGGGTTAGGGTACTGAAGGCTGTGCACCCGTGCGTAGGCCGAGAGCCGCTTCAATATGGTCAACTATGGGCAATGTGACTCGGTTGATGCAAACTATGGAACTAAAGAAACGCCTCCTGCCATGTAATCATGCCTGTTTTAATAAAAGAGACAATGCTGGGGCGGAGTGAGAGTCCCCGGGACAGCGCGACAGCAGGCGTGGCTGTAACGGAGCGGGACTCCCCTTGGCCAAGGTAGAAAAGGAACTTTGACGTCTGGTCTCAATTTGTGGTGAACTTCGTTCGTGCGCCTGTCTGAGTACAGTTCTGAGGGTGATTTCGACGACACCTTGCAGAGTGAGGAAGGCTCGCAATACAAACTTACAATGCGGGGTTTATCTGTTCCCGCGTAGTGCTCTTGTAGAATCTCCAGCGCTCTTCTTCCGTCACGTTTTGCATCTCTCATTACCAAGGACAAACTCTTGTTGTCCACTAATTGCGCATATGCCTCACCGTTCTTTGCCTCATCTTCAGCGAAAACTTCTACGTCATCCTCATCGGCCTCCGGTCCTTTCTCAATTATGCCTCTGAGGCTGTGCAAGCCCCCGTGCGCCATGAAACATGTTTCCCAAAGTTCAAAACTTTTTTCGTCACTGTTGGATAAAAGTCTAAACCACCTCTGGCCGGCATGACTGGGCCCATAACCTGCAAGAGTGGACATTTCTGCAGCAGTCAAACCCTCAGGCAGTCTGGAGACGGCTGGAAAAAACACACGACGCTAGTCTGGGAGTTCACACATGTGACCGTCTATTTTGCGCATGCTCATAAAACCTGCCGGCATCTCAAACGCAGCGGCACATTATGTAATAGCGTTCGACGTAAAAGTGAGAATTTGGATGCGATGGCCGGGAATCGAACCCGGGTCAACTGCTTGGAAGGCAGCTATGCTCACCACTATACCACCATCGCGACGCGGGCAGCATCTGCCCAGCACATCTGGAAGCGAAGACAAATGGCACCAAAGGACTTGAGGGAAAGACTTTTCCTATGTAAATGATGTGATGCAGCATCTTTTAACTGCCGCTGTCTTTTAGTGCCCATTTTGTACAGTTCAATTTAATCCAAGTGCGTAACAACACGCAAGAACTCAAAGGCAGCGGGCTCGCGCTCCTCACGTCAGCGTGCGCTCACCTCCACTTGACGGACGCAACAGAGAGGAAGGGGAACGTAAGGTGGTTGTTGAGAAACATTGTAATTTAGTGTACTAAGTTGTGATATATAATTTTCAGTCATAGTTTTATGGCCCAAGAATTAACACTGGCATCAACCTTTCGATTCAGGTCACGCCCATGTTGATCCTGTTTTGTTTGTTTTTTTTTTTAAAGTCCCGTTCCCCATGATTAAGCAGGAAGACGACTGATTTCGTTAATCGCTAATAAATACGCCCAGGTGGCTAAAAGACAATTTTGTCCCAGGAAGGATTTATTTGCCGGCTTCAGCGCAGGTAAAGCTGCAAAACTCAATAGTGTTGTGCGTCATTACGCGTGGTGACGCCAAGCTCTTCACCACAGTATAGCTGTGAAATATGACGGCAGCATGTTGTGCAAATTACAAGAACGAATAGATTCCCGTGTTACATTCCAAAATGCATCACATTATAGCAAATCTTGTTGCTAAAGTCCACGAAACCCTAATATTCATATGAACCGTTGAAAGTGACAAGTCAACACCGAGGGTTCAACACCAGAAAAGAACAAAATCAAGTCACATCAGGCTAACTGAGACAATTGTAAGTTTTTTCTTTGAATTTAATTTAATCTGTGCAGTGCAGAAGGAACACAGGAAACCGTCATAGAGAGTGCTGCTCTTTCTATGATGGGTTTTAATTGCGGGGGCGAATTAACACTTGTGCTCAAATGTGACCACTTCAATTCATTTGCATTTACCAGAGACAATGTCACTGGTCTATTGCAGCATCTAATCAACTTGCATCGTGGCGCACAATAACCAAGTGACATCTCCACTCTTTCTGTATCGGTGGAAGACACAACTGTTTACCTCCACCTGTTTGAATGCCTTGGTGATGGACTGTAAATGGACATGTGGAAGAACATCATTAGCTGAGCTGTGCTGGCGCTGTCTACCGACTCGTCGCGCTGGATGTTGAACCACCTGCACTAAGCGAGATCTCGGTCCAGTTGCTCTGTTAAGTTCTCAGACAGATGACACTCTTCTAGCAATCGTACTTGCTCCAAGGTGGACACGTCCTCAGAGAAGAATGTTTTACTTGACCATATATAAAGGGCTACCGAACTTAGCCCTTCGGAGATTTTAACGTCAGGACAACAAGACCTCCCGCGGACAAACTGCAGTGTCCGATTGATGCCTGACTTTTCTCTCCAATAAACATCTCTTCCAACCAAGTCTGTGAAGATTCCTTCCTCATCAACACATCTCGGTTACCATCAGAAGAAAATTCACCACAATATTCTGGGGTCTTTCTCTCCCTCTTAGGTTACCTTTCTTCCTGTTCTTTCTCAGTACTTTTGTAACTTTGCAGTTTTGTCTTGAATTCTCCAAAAGTTAGCGTGTCATTTGTCGGGGTGATATGCACAACAAATGGCTTATATGAATCACGTAGCCCTTTTAGTAGCATTGCTATTTGAAGCCCATCACTTATTTGCTTCTCTGCTCTTCTAAATGATGTGAATATCATCTGTGGTCGAACAATGTAGTCTGTAACTGTCTCATTGCTGGCCTTTGTTGTGAAATATAGCGAATAGCATTTTGTTTAGCTATTTTAATAAAAGTAGAGTAGTTTTGTTGATAATGCGAGGAGGATTAACTGGGGTAAAGTGGACTGGGGAAACCGTATGTGAGCGTGTTTGTGAGAAGGAGGACAAAACAACAATGTGTGATATCTGCTTGGGTTAGGGTACTGAAGGCTGTGCACCCGTGCGTAGGCCGAGAGCCGCTTCAATATGGTCAACTATGGGCAATGTGACTCGGTTGATGCAAACTATGGAACTAAAGAAACGCCTCCTGCCATGTAATCATGCCTGTTTTAATAAAAGAGACAATGCTGGGGCGGAGTGAGAGTCCCCGGGACAGCGCGACAGCAGGCGTGGCTGTAACGGAGCGGGACTCCCCTTGGCCAAGGTAGAAAAGGAACTTTGACGTCTGGTCTCAATTTGTGGTGAACTTCGTTCGTGCGCCTGTCTGAGTACAGTTCTGAGGGATTGACGACACCTTGCAGAGTGAGGAAGGCTCGCAATACAAACTTACAATGCGGGGTTTATCTGTTCCCGCGTAGTGCTCTTGTAGAATCTCCAGCGCTCTTCTTCCGTCACGTTTTGCATCTCTCATTACCAAGGACAAACTCTTGTTGTCCACTAATTGCGCATATGCCTCACCGTTCTTTGCCTCATCTTCAGCGAAAACTTCTACGTCATCCTCATCGGCCTCCGGTCCTTTCTCAATTATGCCTCTGAGGCTGTGCAAGCCCCCGTGCGCCATGAAACATGTTTCCCAAAGTTCAAAACTTTTTTCGTCACTGTTGGATAAAAGTCTAAACCACCTCTGGCCGGCATGACTGGGCCCATAACCTGCAAGAGTGGACATTTCTGCAGCAGTCAAACCCTCAGGCAGTCTGGAGACGGCTGGAAAAAACACACGACGCTAGTCTGGGAGTTCACACATGTGACCGTCTATTTTGCGCATGCTCATAAAACCTGCCGGCATCTCAAACGCAGCGGCACATTATGTAATAGCGTTCGACGTAAAAGTGAGAATTTGGATGCGATGGCCGGGAATCGAACCCGGGTCAACTGCTTGGAAGGCAGCTATGCTCACCACTATACCCCCATCGCGACGCGGGCAGCATCTGCCCAGCACATCTGGAAGCGAAGACAAATGGCACCAAAGGACTTGAGGGAAAGACTTTTCCTATGTAAATGATGTGATGCAGCATCTTTTAACTGCCGCTGTCTTTTAGTGCCCATTTTGTACAGTTCAATTTAATCCAAGTGCGTAACAACACGCAAGAACTCAAAGGCAGCGGGCTCGCGCTCCTCACGTCAGCGTGCGCTCACCTCCACTTGACGGACGCAACAGAGAGGAAGGGGAACGTAAGGTGGTTGTTGAGAAACATTGTAATTTAGTGTACTAAGTTGTGATATATAATTTTCAGTCATAGTTTTATGGCCCAAGAATTAACACTGGCATCAACCTTTCGATTCAGGTCACGCCCATGTTGATCCTGTTTTTTTGTTGTTTTTTTTTAAAGTCCCGTTCCCCATGATTAAGCAGGAAGACGACTGATTTCGTTAATCGCTAATAAATACGCCCAGGTGGCTAAAAGACAATTTTGTCCCAGGAAGGAATTATTTGCCGGCTTCAGCGCAGGTAAAGCTGCAAAACTCAATAGTGTTGTGCGTCATTACGCGTGGTGACGCCAAGCTCTTCACCACGGTATAGCTGTGAAATATGACGGCAGCATGTTGTGCAAATTACAAGAACGAATAGATTCCCGTGTTACATTCCAAAATGCATCACATTATAGCAAATCTTGTTGCTAAAGTCCACGAAACCCTAATATTCATATGAACCGTTGAAAGTGACAAGTCAACACCGAGGGTTCAACACCAGAAAAGAACAAAATCAAGTCACATCAGGCTAACTGAGACAATTGTACGTTTTTTCTTTGAATTTAATTTAATCTGTGCAGTGCAGAAGGAACACAGGAAACCGTCATAGAGAGTGCTGCTCTTTCTATGGTGGGTTTTAATTGCGGGGGAATTAACACTTGTGCTCAAATGTGACCACTTCAATTCATTTGCATTTACCAGAGACAATGTCACTGGTCTATTGCAGCATCTAATCAACTTGCATCGTGGCGCACAATAACCAAGTGACATCTCCACTCTTTCTGTATCGGTGGAAGACACAACTGTTTACCTCCACCTGTTTGAATGCCTTGGTGATGGACTGTAAATGGACATGTGGAAGAACATCATTAGCTGAGCTGTGCTGGCGCTGTCTACCGACTCGTCGCGCTGGATGTTGAACCACCTGCACTAAGCGAGATCTCGGTCCAGTTGCTCTGTTAAGTTCTCAGACAGATGACACTCTTCTAGCAATCGTACTTGCTCCAAGGTGGACACGACCACGCACTAATGACCTTCGCCTTCAAAAGAGGTGGCTTCATAATGGCGTGCATAAAAAAAAGTTCCGTTTTTTAACATTGTTTAAAAATCGGCATTAATGTAAGCATTTTTTCAAAAAATTAAAGCAACTTTAAAAAAAAAAAAAAAAAAATCTATTGTGACCAGTGCTATTTTTAGAGCATGCCGTGCGGGCGCCTTGAGTGGTCATCCCGGACGACCGTGTGGGTGACCTACATTTAAAAAAAAACAAACAACAACATTAATTCACAATCATGTAGTATCTGAAGCCTGTGTATCTATTCTCTGCAGGCCTTGACCTCTGTAAGAACTTAACTTGTTTGTCAGCCATCCTGGCGCCATCTTACACATGTTGCATATGTGTCCTGTCACCTGTGTTTTCATGTGCTTGTGATTGAATGTCTTGTTTTTTCCTGTGTGAGGAGCTGCTAAGAGGGAGTCCTGGGGCCAACAGGCTCCTGTGTCTTCTTCTTATGGACTGGACTCTGTACTATTTGGTTGGCTATATTGTGTTATGAGGTCCTCAGAGAAGATGTGTTTACTTGACCATATATAAGGGGCTACCGAACTAAGCCCTTCGGAGATTTTAACGTCAGGACCACAAGACCTCCCGCGGACAAACTGCAGTGTCCGATTGATGCCTGACTTTTCTCTCCAATAAACATCTCTTCCAACCAAGTCTGTGAAGATTCCTTCCTCATCAACACATCTCGGTTACCATCAGAAGAAAATTCACCACAATATTCTGGGGTCTTTCTCTCCCTCTTAGGTTACCTTTCTTCCTGTTCTTTCTCAGTACTTTTGTAACTTTGCAGTTTTGTCTTGAATTCTCCAAAAGTTAGCGTGTCATTTGTCGGGGTGATATGCACAACAAATGGCTTATATGAATCACGTAGCCCTTTTAGTAGCATTGCTATTTGAAGCCCATCACTTATTTGCTTCTCTGCTCTTCTAAATGATGTGAATATCATCTGTGGTCGAACAATGTAGTCTGTAACTGTCTCATTGCTGGCCTTTGTTGTGAAATATAGCGAATAGCATTTTATGTTATAGCTATTTTAATAAAAGTAGAGTAGTTTCGTTGATAATGCGAGGAGGATTAACTGGGGTAAAGTGGACTGGGGAAACCGTATGTGAGCGTGTTTGTGAGAAGGAGGACAAAACAACAATGTGTGATATCTGCTTGGGTTAGGGTACTGAAGGCTGTGCACCCGTGCGTAGGCCGAGAGCCGCTTCAATATGGTCAACTATGGGCAATGTGACTCGGTTGATGCAAACTATGGAACTAAAGAAACGCCTCCTGCCATGTAATCATGCCTGTTTTAATAAAAGAGACAATGCTGGGGCGGAGTGAGAGTCCCCGGGACAGCGCGACAGCAGGCGTGGCTGTAACGGAGCGGGACTCCCCTTGGCCAAGGTAGAAAAGGAACTTTGACGTCTGGTCTCAATTTGTGTGAACTTCGTTCGTGCGCCTGTCTGAGTACAGTTCTGAGGGTGATTTCGACGACACCTTGCAGAGTGAGGAAGGCTCGCAATACAAACTTACAATGCGGGGTTTATCTGTTCCCGCGTAGTGCTCTTGTAGAATCTCCAGCGCTCTTCTTCCGTCACGTTTTGCATCTCTCATTACCAAGGACAAACTCTTGTTGTCCACTAATTGCGCATATGCCTCACCGTTCTTTGCCTCATCTTCAGCGAAAACTTCTACGTCATCCTCATCGGCCTCCGGTCCTTTCTCAATTATGCCTCTGAGGCTGTGCAAGCCCCCGTGCGCCATGAAACATGTTTCCCAAAGTTCAAAACTTTTTTCGTCACTGTTGGATAAAAGTCTAAACCACCTCTGGCCGGCATGACTGGGCCCATAACCTGCAAGAGTGGACATTTCTGCAGCAGTCAAACCCTCAGGCAGTCTGGAGACGGCTGGAAAAAACACACGACGACTAGTCTGGGAGTTCACACATGTGACCGTCTATTTTGCGCATGCTCATAAAACCTGCCGGCATCTCAAACGCAGCGGCACATTATGTAATAGCGTTCGACGTAAAAGTGAGAATTTGGATGCGATGGCCGGGAATCGAACCCGGGTCAACTGCTTGGAAGGCAGCTATGCTCACCACTATACCACCATCGCGACGCGGGCAGCATCTGCCCAGCACATCTGGAAGCGAAGACAAATGGCACCAAAGGACTTGAGGGAAAGACTTTTCCTATGTAAATGATGTGATGCAGCATCTTTTAACTGCCGCTGTCTTTTAGTGCCCATTTTGTACAGTTCAATTTAATCCAAGTGCGTAACAACACGCAAGAACTCAAAGGCAGCGGGCTCGCGCTCCTCACGTCAGCGTGCGCTCACCTCCACTTGACGGACGCAACAGAGAGGAAGGGGAACGTAAGGTGGTTGTTGAGAAACATTGTAATTTAGTGTACTAAGTTGTGATATATAATTTTCAGTCATAGTTTTATGGCCCAAGAATTAACACTGGCATCAACCTTTCGATTCAGGTCACGCCCATGTTGATCCTGTTTTTTTGTTGTTTTTTTTTAAAGTCCCGTTCCCCATGATTAAGCAGGAAGACGACTGATTTCGTTAATCGCTAATAAATACGCCCAGGTGGCTAAAAGACAATTTTGTCCCAGGAAGGAATTATTTGCCGGCTTCAGCGCAGGTAAAGCTGCAAAACTCAATAGTGTTGTGCGTCATTACGCGTGGTGACGCCAAGCTCTTCACCACGGTATAGCTGTGAAATATGACGGCAGCATGTTGTGCAAATTACAAGAACGAATAGATTCCCGTGTTACATTCCAAAATGCATCACATTATAGCAAATCTTGTTGCTAAAGTCCACGAAACCCTAATATTCATATGAACCGTTGAAAGTGACAAGTCAACACCGAGGGTTCAACACCAGAAAAGAACAAAATCAAGTCACATCAGGCTAACTGAGACAATTGTACGTTTTTTCTTTGAATTTAATTTAATCTGTGCAGTGCAGAAGGAACACAGGAAACCGTCATAGAGAGTGCTGCTCTTTCTATGGTGGGTTTTAATTGCGGGGGCGAATTAACACTTGTGCTCAAATGTGACCACTTCAATTCATTTGCATTTACCAGAGGCAATGTCACTGGTCTATTGCAGCATCTAATCAACTTGCATCGTGGCGCACAATAACCAAGTGACATCTCCACTCTTTCTGTATCGGTGGAAGACACAACTGTTTACCTCCACCTGTTTGAATGCCTTGGTGATGGACTGTAAATGGACATGTGGAAGAACATCATTAGCTGAGCTGTGCTGGCGCTGTCTACCGACTCGTCGCGCTGGATGTTGAACCACCTGCACTAAGCGAGATCTCGGTCCAGTTGCTCTGTTAAGTTCTCAGACAGATGACACTCTTCTAGCAATCGTACTTGCTCCAAGGTGGACACGACCACGCACTAATGACCTTCGCCTTCAAAAGAGGTGGCTTCATAATGGCGTGCATAAAAAAAAGTTCCGTTTTTTAACATTGTTTAAAAATCGGCATTAATGTAAGCATTTTTTCAAAAAATTAAAGCAACTTTAAAAAAAAAAATAAAAAAAATCTATTGTGACCAGTGCTATTTTTAGAGCATGCCGTGCGGGCGCCTTGAGTGGTCATCCCGGACGACCGTGTGGGTGACCTACATTTAAAAAAAACAAACAACAACATTAATTCACAATCATGTAGTATCTGAAGCCTGTGTATCTATTCTCTGCAGGCCTTGACCTCTGTAAGAACTTAACTTGTTTGTCAGCCATCCTGGCGCCATCTTACACATGTTGCATATGTGTCCTGTCACCTGTGTTTTCATGTGCTTGTGATTGAATGTCTTGTTTTTTCCTGTGTGAGGAGCTGCTAAGAGGGAGTCCTGGGGCCAACAGGCTCCTGTGTCTTCTTCTTATGGACTGGACTCTGTACTATTTGGTTGGCTATATTGTGTTATGAGGTCCTCAGAGAAGAATGTGTTTACTTGACCATATATAAGGGGCTACCGAACTAAGCCCTTCGGAGATTTTAACGTCAGGACCACAAGACCTCCCGCGGACAAACTGCAGTGTCCGATTGATGCCTGACTTTTCTCTCCAATAAACATCTCTTCCAACCAAGTCTGTGAAGATTCCTTCCTCATCAACACATCTCGGTTACCATCAGAAGAAAATTCACCACAATATTCTGGGGTCTTTCTCTCCCTCTTAGGTTACCTTTCTTCCTGTTCTTTCTCAGTACTTTTGTAACTTTGCAGTTTTGTCTTGAATTCTCCAAAAGTTAGCGTGTCATTTGTCGGGGTGATATGCACAACAAATGGCTTATATGAATCACGTAGCCCTTTTAGTAGCATTGCTATTTGAAGCCCATCACTTATTTGCTTCTCTGCTCTTCTAAATGATGTGAATATCATCTGTGGTCGAACAATGTAGTCTGTAACTGTCTCATTGCTGGCCTTTGTTGTGAAATATAGCGAATAGCATTTTATGTTATAGCTATTTTAATAAAAGTAGAGTAGTTTTGTTGATAATGCGAGGAGGATTAACTGGGGTAAAGTGGACTGGGGAAACCGTATGTGAGCGTGTTTGTGAGAAGGAGGACAAAACAACAATGTGTGATATCTGCTTGGGTTAGGGTACTGAAGGCTGTGCACCCGTGCGTAGGCCGAGAGCCGCTTCAATATGGTCAACTATGGGCAATGTGACTCGGTTGATGCAAACTATGGAACTAAAGAAACGCCTCCTGCCATGTAATCATGCCTGTTTTAATAAAAGAGACAATGCTGGGGCGGAGTGAGAGTCCCCGGGACAGCGCGACAGCAGGCGTGGCTGTAACGGAGCGGGACTCCCCTTGGCCAAGGTAGAAAAGGAACTTTGACGTCTGGTCTCAATTTGTGGTGAACTTCGTTCGTGCGCCTGTCTGAGTACAGTTCTGAGGGTGATTTCGACGACACCTTGCAGAGTGAGGAAGGCTCGCAATACAAACTTACAATGCAGGGTTTATCTGTTCCCGCGTAGTGCTCTTGTAGAATCTCCAGCGCTCTTCTTCCGTCACGTTTTGCATCTCTCATTACCAAGGACAAACTCTTGTTGTCCACTAATTGCGCATATGCCTCACCGTTCTTTGCCTCATCTTCAGCGAAAACTTCTACGTCATCCTCATCGGCCTCCGGTCCTTTCTCAATTATGCCTCTGAGGCTGTGCAAGCCCCCGTGCGCCATGAAACATGTTTCCCAAAGTTCAAAACTTTTTTCGTCACTGTTGGATAAAAGTCTAAACCACCTCTGGCCGGCATGACTGGGCCCATAACCTGCAAGAGTGGACATTTCTGCAGCAGTCAAACCCTCAGGCAGTCTGGAGACGGCTGGAAAAAACACACGACGCTAGTCTGGGAGTTCACACATGTGACCGTCTATTTTGCGCATGCTCATAAAACCTGCCGGCATCTCAAACGCAGCGGCACATTATGTAATAGCGTTCGACGTAAAAGTGAGAATTTGGATGCGATGGCCGGGAATCGAACCCGGGTCAACTGCTTGGAAGGCAGCTATGCTCACCACTATACCACCATCGCGACGCGGGCAGCATCTGCCCAGCACATCTGGAAGCGAAGACAAATGGCACCAAAGGACTTGAGGGAAAGACTTTTCCTATGTAAATGATGTGATGCAGCATCTTTTAACTGCCGCTGTCTTTTAGTGCCCATTTTGTACAGTTCAATTTAATCCAAGTGCGTAACAACACGCAAGAACTCAAAGGCAGCGGGCTCGCGCTCCTCACGTCAGCGTGCGCTCACCTCCACTTGACGGACGCAACAGAGAGGAAGGGGAACGTAAGGTGGTTGTTGAGAAACATTGTAATTTAGTGTACTAAGTTGTGATATATAATTTTCAGTCATAGTTTTATGGCCCAAGAATTAACACTGGCATCAACCTTTCGATTCAGGTCACGCCCATGTTGATCCTGTTTTTTTGTTGTTTTTTTTTAAAGTCCCGTTCCCCATGATTAAGCAGGAAGACGACTGATTTCGTTAATCGCTAATAAATACGCCCAGGTGGCTAAAAGACAATTTTGTCCCAGGAAGGAATTATTTGCCGGCTTCAGCGCAGGTAAAGCTGCAAAACTCAATAGTGTTGTGCGTCATTACGCGTGGTGACGCCAAGCTCTTCACCACGGTATAGCTGTGAAATATGACGGCAGCATGTTGTGCAAATTACAAGAACGAATAGATTCCCGTGTTACATTCCAAAATGCATCACATTATAGCAAATCTTGTTGCTAAAGTCCACGAAACCCTAATATTCATATGAACCGTTGAAAGTGACAAGTCAACACCGAGGGTTCAACACCAGAAAAGAACAAAATCAAGTCACATCAGGCTAACTGAGACAATTGTACGTTTTTTCTTTGAATTTAATTTAATCTGTGCAGTGCAGAAGGAACACAGGAAACCGTCATAGAGAGTGCTGCTCTTTCTATGGTGGGTTTTAATTGCGGGGGCGAATTAACACTTGTGCTCAAATGTGACCACTTCAATTCATTTGCATTTACCAGAGGCAATGTCACTGGTCTATTGCAGCATCTAATCAACTTGCATCGTGGCGCACAATAACCAAGTGACATCTCCACTCTTTCTGTATCGGTGGAAGACACAACTGTTTACCTCCACCTGTTTGAATGCCTTGGTGATGGACTGTAAATGGACATGTGGAAGAACATCATTAGCTGAGCTGTGCTGGCGCTGTCTACCGACTCGTCGCGCTGGATGTTGAACCACCTGCACTAAGCGAGATCTCGGTCCAGTTGCTCTGTTAAGTTCTCAGACAGATGACACTCTTCTAGCAATCGTACTTGCTCCAAGGTGGACACGACCACGCACTAATGACCTTCGCCTTCAAAAGAGGTGGCTTCATAATGGCGTGCATAAAAAAAAGTTCCGTTTTTTAACATTGTTTAAAAATCGGCATTAATGTAAGCATTTTTTCAAAAAATTAAAGCAACTTTAAAAAAAAAAAAAAAAAATCTATTGTGACCAGTGCTATTTTTAGAGCATGCCGTGCGGGCGCCTTGAGTGGTCATCCCGGACGACCGTGTGGGTGACCTACATTTAAAAAAAAACAAACAACAACATTAATTCACAATCATGTAGTATCTGAAGCCTGTGTATCTATTCTCTGCAGGCCTTGACCTCTGTAAGAACTTAACTTGTTTGTCAGCCATCCTGGCGCCATCTTACACATGTTGCATATGTGTCCTGTCACCTGTGTTTTCATGTGCTTGTGATTGAATGTCTTGTTTTTTCCTGTGTGAGGAGCTGCTAAGAGGGAGTCCTGGGGCCAACAGGCTCCTGTGTCTTCTTCTTATGGACTGGACTCTGTACTATTTGGTTGGCTATATTGTGTTATGAGGTCCTCAGAGAAGAATGTGTTTACTTGACCATATATAAGGGGCTACCGAACTAAGCCCTTCGGAGATTTTAACGTCAGGACCACAAGACCTCCCGCGGACAAACTGCAGTGTCCGATTGATGCCTGACTTTTCTCTCCAATAAACATCTCTTCCAACCAAGTCTGTGAAGATTCCTTCCTCATCAACACATCTCGGTTACCATCAGAAGAAAATTCACCACAATATTCTGGGGTCTTTCTCTCCCTCTTAGGTTACCTTTCTTCCTGTTCTTTCTCAGTACTTTTGTAACTTTGCAGTTTTGTCTTGAATTCTCCAAAAGTTAGCGTGTCATTTGTCGGGGTGATATGCACAACAAATGGCTTATATGAATCACGTAGCCCTTTTAGTAGCATTGCTATTTGAAGCCCATCACTTATTTGCTTCTCTGCTCTTCTAAATGATGTGAATATCATCTGTGGTCGAACAATGTAGTCTGTAACTGTCTCATTGCTGGCCTTTGTTGTGAAATATAGCGAATAGCATTTTATGTTATAGCTATTTTAATAAAAGTAGAGTAGTTTTGTTGATAATGCGAGGAGGATTAACTGGGGTAAAGTGGACTGGGGAAACCGTATGTGAGCGTGTTTGTGAGAAGGAGGACAAAACAACAATGTGTGATATCTGCTTGGGTTAGGGTACTGAAGGCTGTGCACCCGTGCGTAGGCCGAGAGCCGCTTCAATATGGTCAACTATGGGCAATGTGACTCGGTTGATGCAAACTATGGAACTAAAGAAACGCCTCCTGCCATGTAATCATGCCTGTTTTAATAAAAGAGACAATGCTGGGGCGGAGTGAGAGTCCCCGGGACAGCGCGACAGCAGGCGTGGCTGTAACGGAGCGGGACTCCCCTTGGCACCTTGCAGAGTGAGGAAGGCTCGCAATACAAACTTACAATGCGGGGTTTATCTGTTCCCGCGTAGTGCTCTTGTAGAATCTCCAGCGCTCTTCTTCCGTCACATTTTGCATCTCTCATTACCAAGGACAAACTCTTGTTGTCCACTAATTGCGCATATGCCTCACCGTTCTTTGCCTCATCTTCAGCGAAAACTTCTACGTCATCCTCATCGGCCTCCGGTCCTTTCTCAATTATGCCTCTGAGGCTGTGCAAGCCCCCGTGCGCCATGAAACATGTTTCCCAAAGTTCAAAACTTTTTTCGTCACTGTTGGATAAAAGTCTAAACCACCTCTGGCCGGCATGACTGGGCCCATAACCTGCAAGAGTGGACATTTCTGCAGCAGTCAAACCCTCAGGCAGTCTGGAGATGGCTGGAAAAAACACACGACGCTAGTCTGGGAGTTCACACATGTGACCGTCTATTTTGCGCATGCTCATAAAACCTGCCGGCATCTCAAACGCAGCGGCACATTATGTAATAGCGTTCGACGTAAAAGTGAGAATTTGAATGCGATGGCCAGGAATCGAACCCGGGTCAACTGCTGGGAAGGCAGCGACCTAAGGGCGGTCCTGGTAGTGAACCCCTCCTGCAGGTGTTGAGCCCACGGGAAGGGGGTCCCATGTTGCCTCTTCGGGCTGTGCCCGGCCGGACTCCATGGGCAGAGTTCCGGCCACCAGGTGCTCGTCAATGTGCCCCACCCCCAGGCCTGGCTCCAGGAGGGGGCCCCGGTGACCCGCATCCGGGCAAGGGAAACCTGGTACCAATGTTTTTCATCATTAGGAGGTCTGGGCTACGCTTTGTCTGATCCCTCACCTAGGACCTGTTTGCCATGGGTGGCCCTACCAGGGGCATATAGCCCCAGACAACGGAGCTCCTGGGATCATTGGGACACGCAAACCCCTCCACCACGATAAGGTAGTAGCCCAGGAGGGGACCATACCATAATATATATGGAAAGCTTTATTTAAAATTGATTTTGAAAAAAAATATTTCTATCCATTGTTAGGGTTAATTTGGATCTTTTGGATCTCAGGGTATGGCTCACAGTCTGCAGCTGTGTGTTGGGCCTGCAATCAGCGACCAATTCGGAGTAGTGAGAACAGATGTTCACTTTCTGGCGACTAGAAGTGAACAGGAAGTGGTTCTAGACATCAAGAGGTGGAGCTAGTTGGCTCCCACTAGGAGTGAGGCGGAGAGTCCCTCCTCATTCAATTTCTTTTCACTTTTTAAAGTGACAGTCTTTATCAGAGGAAAAAGCTGAACACACACTTGCTTCCTCCTTTTAGAACAGCGCTGAATTCTTTAATGTGTGTTGGGATTTTTTAAGAAATATACTGGGGCGTAAATGCAACAGGTTTATTTACTTGTAAGATTATTGTTTATAATTAAGTAATTGTTTAATAATAATAATTGTTATAGCTTAATAAAATCAATAAGAATAATACAAGAATTATACACTTTGTATTTTTCTTGAAGGAGTTTAATAGCTTATGAACTACTGATTTTTTTCTTTTTCCACTTTACATTTTTGACACATCTGAACTTGATTCCTTTAGGGGGCAGACAAGAGGAGGAGTTGACCTACTGATGGTAACATAATGGTCTTACACTAAGGCTAATTAAATTTATATATACATAATCTTTTTGGATAAATACATACAAAAGTTGTTTTGCACCCCATTCTGGATGGTTTAGAGTCAGATTGAATTAGTTTGAGAGTAATAGGGAATTTATAAATTTTTAACTTTTTTCTAACCTCATTTATATACTTTTCTTTATTAATACTTTATTATAATTCTGCTTTGTTGTTTCCTTTTGTATTCTTTATATTTCTACATTCTCATATTAATTATTAATTATAAACGGGACATCAGGTTGATGAGTTTATTTGCATGAAGAATGGGAACTTTGATCTGGCCACCCGGGAAGATAATGGAGAAGAAGGACTGTATCAACACCAAAGGAGACTGGAAGAAGAGGACGAGGTCATCCCAGCAGAGAAACTGGATTGGATTGTATGAACATTGATAATTTGCATTTGTGTTTCTATTAAAGACTGGGCCAAGGGATAGTTAGGTTGTCAGACTTCATGCCCTGGCAATTGACTCTGTTATTGTAGGGTTATGAATTGGCCTGGAGCTCTCCAATATTTGTATCTCGAATTGGTTCTGTTGCTAAATACATTTTGAAATTGACATTTTTCTTCTTGGAGTCTTCATTCAAAGAACACGCGGATTAGCAGCTACACACGAGAGGTATTGCGATCCAACAGATTCTTTTTACAATATATCTACTACACGAAAATGTCAAAGGTGGAAAGCAAAACACTTAAACGCATGACCCCAATTGAGGTGGTACAGAAAAATAATCCTCTTATTAAAGGCCTATTAAAAGCCTCAAAGAAATGGAACAAGCGTTGGCCAGATATTGAACAACCTTGGCCGGTTGAAGGTACCCTCAACCCTGATGTGATTCAAACAATCAGTACACTTGCTACCGCCTCCAAGGCAAATGAGAAAGAAGGCAAAAAGGGGAAGTCTCATGCAGAAAAAAGACGGACTGAGCTCGCAATGTTGCAAGTTTCTGATCAAGAGGGACAGAAGTTGAGAGCAGCTTTAAAAGAGAAAAACAGAACAGCAAAACAAGTTATTGAAAGAACCACCAAACAAACAGCAGCGCTAGTGGAAAAGATTAATGCTCCTTTTTAACGGCTCCTCTGAAAAACCCTCCACCGTATGACTTAGAAGTTGACTCCACCGATATCTATCTACAACTTCCTGTTCTTAGCCAGAAAGGTAAATATAAAATTAAGGATGAGGACAACCAAACTGTTGAAAAGGGAAAGGCGAAAACAGTTATGTACATTTATCCAACAACTCCAAAATCCAAATCAAGAAAAACACTGCTCTTGGAGGACGATGATGCCATAGGTGGTTATGATCCTGTCATCAAGCGTGTGTTGGCTAAGGCAGAAAAGCGAGGCAATAAATCTAAGAAGAGTGCCAAGTCTGGTCAAGATCTGACCAATGACAGTTCAGGGTCAGACACTGATGAAGATTCAGACAGCAATTGTTCTTCTTCTGAGGAGAAACAACGTTCCCTGAGAAATCTTGAAAGGAGTATGGAACAGTGTCGTTTAGACATTAACTTGACTAAACTCCTGAAGCTCAGAAGATGTTAGAAAAACAGTTGGAAGGTATGGAGAGATGGTGTAGGTCATTAAGGAAGGGAAAGTTTTCAAAACTGCTAACTTCTGACTATACCTTGCGTTCGAAAAAGGAGAGCTCTCCTAACAAAATGTTTCCTGTTGTTGTTCGTGGACAAAATTTTGAGTATAAACCTTGGCAGAGCTCCGACATGCATCCGGCTATTTTTCCCGGGCAAAAAGGTGAGCCCAGTCAAACCGTGTGGGCTATACTTTTGCCTGCGGATGTGACTATTGGAACGTTTAAAGACATTTGGTGGGTGTGTGGTGTAACCTGCCTCAGCCCTCACCGCAAACGATAATAGCTGCGTCATATGCATTTCTTCTTGCATTTTCCATGATGAGGGTCTGTTTATGCTAATTTTATTCATACACAAAGCGCGAAGTTACATTAAACTTGCGTCTTCCTCGACACATAAATTCCACCTGTCTCACTCTTACCTTTTCTGCTCGAGTGCCCCTAGCGGCCGATAGAAAAATACATAAATAAGCCGCACCGGAGAATAAGCCGCAGTGTTTAAAGTGTAGGAAAAAAGTAGCGGCTTATAGTCCGGAAAATACGGTATATAATATCAGTGAAGTTTACTCACCAGAGGCTCACGCATCAAATACACAAACACTGGCACAATTGCAGATCACGTGGCTCTCATCAGTCCAGGTTCAGGTTTTCTCGTTTCTTTGGCAGAATACATGGTCCACTAATGAATCCACGGCAAAAAAAAAAAATAAAACACACCAAAAACCACAGTGATGAAAATTATTGAATTATCTTTAGGAGTGGGAAAGTGAAGCCTCATGAAGCACTGAGGCTTTCCAAACAATTGTGTCGAAAAAGATTCAAAGCTTCGAGACTTCAGTGACGGTGACATCTGGTGGACAACTGAAGCCATAGCAACCTCCAAAGAGCACGACTGAAGCACTGGCACTGTTTCAATCCCATGACACTAATAAAAGTTCATTGTGTGCTCGTCCAGGGGTTTTGTTCATTCATACCAAATAATGATTATATCGTCTTTACAATAAAATATGCAGATGGTCTCCCCCTTACTCTAAAACACATTCAAGATTAACCCAAAGAATAAATGCAAATTATATTAAGGGTTCAGTGTTGGTTAAGGGGTCATTGAACACTTTGAGATTTATTTAAAAACTACTAAAAGTCCCTAACAGGATTAGAGATCCTTCCTACTTTGCAAATCATCATGGTGTTTGAATTCAGAAACATTTATTTTTGTGTGTGTGTGAAGTGTTTTTAGGAAAACCTTTAAAGATAATGGTTTGTCATTTGTCATATGTTTGATTTGGAATGATTTTTCACAGAAGCAGAAAAGTTATTTGTCCTCACAAACTCTAGAACGTCACTTATTGGTGGTACTCACCATGAAACTTGCCAAAATACTCTAACTCTCACTCTCCAAATCTCTATCTCCTCACAACCCAACAATTTTGAAGCATATTAATGCATCTTATATAGCTGATATGCCATCAAACCACTCAAATCTGTCTCAAAATGCATTGAAACGCCATGAGCCAATGACACACACTGAAAGGCTGAGCCATTGAAAGGCTTTGAAACATTTTAAAGCAATGAAGCGCGAAGCAAAACAGCGATGACGTTCGGTTACGTGACACTGGTGTTTTGATACAAGCTCCGACACAGTGTTTCGAATCACTCCGCTTCGGGAAGAGTGACACAAGCGCTGAAGCCTCAGTATCATTTGCCTATCACTACCGCACGCTAACCTTTTGCTGCAGATGCTATTGTTTGTTTGTTTTTTTGTCTAAGAGAGCAAGATAATTAGTGATGGACAAATGATACCGAGGCTTCGGAGCTTGTGTGTTGGAGAGATGTTCAAAGCCTTTTATAGTGTTAGAGTTGAAACAGTAGTAGCAGCAGTAAAACCCTGCGTGAATCAACAATAGACACAAACACAGGTACCTTGCAAGGGAGAGCGAGCAGCAGTTCACTCTGGAACTGACTTATGTTATTAAAACATGACATGGCTTTAGATTACATCTTGGTCAAAGAAGGAGGTTTGTGTGTGTCTTTGAATTTGACAGGAGATGCCATATTATGTCATCATTATGTCATATTATGACCATTGCCTCCGGACAATGGTCATAATATGACTAATGTAATCGACCCTTTGAAGAAAATAAGAGATGCATTCGGTCCTTCTGAAGGCGCAGAAACATCTGCGACGGCATGGATTCAGGACAAATTTGGTCCAATGGGAGCTATGTTAATTCAGGTTCTCAGCGCAGTCGTAGTGCCACTGGGTGTGATGTTTTGTTTTTGTACTTTGGCATTAATTTGTGCCAAGGCAATGATATGGCGTTGGATTGGTGTGGTGATGCCTGGCAATCAGACTCACATGCTGCTCTTAAGTGATAAAGCTTCAGTTGATTCAGATGAGGAAGACATTGCCAACAACATGGTTGACAAATATCCAGTATAATTCGTCAAGATATATTCTTATGTTATCCTTTGTATTTAATGGCGTTTATGTTTTCATTTCTCTGTCGTAGTACTGGTAGCCAAGGGAAAATGATCACATAATTTACTTAATCGTGATACTCATGTTCTGTTATGTGTACTGTACTCCTTTTAACGAAACCAATGTTTTGTTGCAAGAATACTGGCACCTCTCTCTTTCTGTTCCAGGACAGTAGTTGGGGATCTACAGTGGGGTGACAAGTACAGTATGTTGGAATGGACTCAGAAATTCAAAATGAACTGTGAAAGACGCTGGAGGACCCTGGATGAAGATACGAATCACCTGAAGATCATTCATCAGGGGACTATGAACTCCAAATTTGAAGCCTGCTTACCGTTTAGCCCAAAATATCATGACATAAAAGTGCAAAAAGGCAAACTATTTCCACAGTGAATAGGAGAAAGAGTGCTTTTTTACATCATTCAAAGAAAAATGTTTGCGTCTCATGTGTGGGAAAACAGTTGCAGTATCAAAGCACACAACATGAAGAAACACTACAGAGCCTGCCACAAGAGCTTTGATGTGAACTACCCACCCGGCAGCGCATTAAGGACAGAAAAAGCCGTGAGTTAAAGGCAGCTTTAGACAAGCCACAGACTTTTTTCAACGCAACCGTAGCGTTGTTTATAGCTCAACATTTTGTGATAAAGAACAAGAAAGCCTTTTAGGGTTGGGCAAGCTTTGATGCTCGTCGCTAACACAATCTTCAAACATGAGAAACATGGTTCTGATGTCACCTCTGCACTGTCCGATGTCCACCTTGGAGCAAGTACGATTGCTAGAAGAGTGTCATCTGTCTGAGAACTTAACAGAGCAACTGGACCAAGATCTTGCTTAGTGCAGGTGGTTCAACATCCAGCGCGACAAGTCGGTAGACAGCGCCAGCACAGCTCAGCTAATGATGTTCATCCACATGTCCATTTACAGTCCATCACCAAGGCATTCAAACAGGTGGAGGTAAACAGTTGTGTCTTCCACCGATACAGAAAGAGTGGAGATGTCACATTTGAGCACAAGTGTTAATTCGCCCCCGCAATTAAAACCCATCATAGAAAGAGCAGCACTCTCTATGACGGTTTCCTGTGTTCCTTCTGCACTGCACAGATTAACTTCAGTTCAAAGAAAAAATTTACAGTTGTCTCAGTTAGCCTGATGTGACTTGATTTTGTTCTTTTCTGGTGTTGAACCCTCGGTGTTGACTTGTCACTTTCAACGGTTCATATGAATATTAGGGTTTCGTGGACTTTAGCAACAAGATTTGCTATAATGTGATGCATTTTGGAATGTAACACGGGAATCTATTCGTTCTTGTAATTTGCACAACATGCTGCCGTCATATTTCACAGCTATACCGTGGTGAAGAGCTTGGCATCACTACGCGTAATGACGCACAACACTGTTGGGTTTTGCAGCTTTACCTGCGCTGAAGCTGGCAAATAAATCCTTCCTGGGACAAAATTGTCTTTTAGCCACCTGGGCATATTTATTAGCGATTAACGAAATCAGTCGTCTTCCTGCTTAATCATGGGGAACGGAACTTTAAAAAAATAAATAAACAGGCTCAACATGATGACTGAAAATTATATATCACAACTTAGTACACTAAATTACAATGTTTCTCAACAACCACCTTACGTTCCCCTTCCTCTCTGTTGCGTCCGTCAAGTGGAGGTGAGCGCACGCTGACGTGAGGAGCGCGAGCCCGCTGCCTTTGAGCTCTTGCATGTTGTTACGCACTTGGATTAAATTGAACTGTACAAAATGGGCATTGAAAGACAGCAGCAGTTAAAAGATGCTGCATCACATCATTTACATAGGAAAAGTCTTTCCCTCAAGTCCTTTGGTGCCATTTTGTCTTCGCTTCCAGATGTGCTGGGCAGTTGTTGACCACGTCGCGATGGTGGTATTGTTGTGCGCGTAGCTGCTTTCCAAGCAGTTGACCCGGGTTCGATTCCCGGCCATCGCATTCTCACGTTTACGTCAAACGCTGTTACATGATGTGCTGCTTCGTTTGAGATGCCGGCAGGTTTTATGAGCATGCGCAAAATAGACGGTCACATGTGTGAACTCCCAGACTAGCGTCGTGTGTTTTTTTCAGCCGTCTCCTGAGTGCCCATAACCTGCTGCAGAAATGTCCACTCTTGCAGGTTATGGGCCCAGTCATGCCAGCCAGAGGTGGATTAGACTTTTATCCAACAGTGACGAAAAAAGTTTTGAACTTTGGGAAACATGTTTCAGGTTGTCGGTTCGAATCCAGGTGAGACTTTGGTTTAAACAATCAATCTTCTTAAGACAGATGTTTTTGGTTTCACCGTGGTGACTGTCATGCATTGTATCATCATTTTTAGTACCAAGTATCCTATTTAGAAATTACTGTATGGTGGGAAAGAGGATCGTATGACAGCTTATAAATCAGCACCCCTGTAACTATTCCAGCAATAAATCACAAACTAAAAAGGAAAAAAGTTATTTAATTGATGTATAAAAAAACAAAAACATGTGCATGAAGAATATTGATTCTTCAAACCAAAGTCTCGCCTCGATTCAAAACAATAACCTTCCGCAACAAAGTCAGTGGCGTAAACCACTGACCTATCCAGTCACATTGACCCACTGCAAAGAGGTCATATATGGTTCAAAAAAGCCATAATTTGAATATGATCTGTGGATGTGATTTCTGTGTCAACGTGAACACCATATTTTCACAGCATGTAAACAAAAACATCTGTGTGAAGAATATTTAATTATGGCTTTTTTGAACCAGTGGTTTACGCCACTGGCTTTTTTTTGCGGAAGGTTGTTGGTTCGAATCCAGGCGTGACTTTGGTTTGAAGAATCAATTTTCTTTACACACATGTTTTTGGTTTTACCGTGGTGACTGTCAAGCATTGCATCACAATTTTTAGGACCAAGTATCCTCTTTAGAAATTACTGTATGGTGGGAAAGAGGATCGTATGACAGCTTATAAATCAGCACCCCTGTAACTATTCCAGCAATGAATCACAAACTAAAAAGGAAAAAAGTTATTTAATTGATGTATAAAAAAACAACATAACATGTGTGGGAGGTGGATGGGAGGTGAAACGTCTTCCAAAAAAAATCAAATAAGATTCAACTCCCATAAATAAAATCAAGTTCAAAGCAATGTGCACTGGCCGGGAATCGAACACGGACCGGTGCGGGCCAGTCGAGAATCGCTGTAACAGAGAACCAGCCAATCAGATCGAAAGCTCCTGAAGACCCCAAAGGGAGAGTTCGAATCCCGCTTTGGGCATTATCAAATGGAAGATATTTGATTGAAAAATTCACGATAATAAAAATGTTTAAAGAGCATAGCAGTGCAAATGCTGTTCTTTGTAGGAGCACAGCAGTGTTTTAAACTGTAGTTTGTATCATAGCATAGCTTTATTGACAAATTCTAAATTGCAAGTAGCAGATATGATCAAGGTAATTCAGATGTTGCTGCAGAATCAGAAGCTGGAGTGGATTATTTTTTAAAAAAAGCACAAAAAATAATTCAGCTTCACTACTAATTATTCATTTTCAGAGGGATGGTAATAAAAAAGCTTCCTTTCTTACACTTTTCCCAGTGGTATCTGATTGAATACATGGATGGATTCCAGGAGTTTGTCAAATCAGGGTCCATCAGGAATAACAATACGGACACTTTCTGCACCGTAGAAATGCTCATGCATATCTTCTGGTTAGAAGAGCCAAGAGTCAGACTGCAGGTGAGCGCTCAGAGCGTACGCTCCACATACTGTAGGTGACACGAAGAAGTGCACAAGCAGATGTGAAAAGGCTGGCTTTGACAGCTGTCAAACACATGTGATCCATGTCTTCCTCTGCCTGGCCATGTTGGAGGAGCAGTGCCACGCACAAGCAGAGACCAAGGATCAGGGCTGTCAGACCAAAGCCGACGACGGCGGTCAGCCAACTGAATATGCTGGTTCTAGCGAGCAAAGGGCCCACACAACAGGAAACGGCAGCTTGCGAGACCAGAAGTGTCTGAGCAGTGAGGCCCACAGCGGCCAGCCACCAGACTCTGGTGAGAAGAAATTAACCCATAATTCACATGTGAAAGCAATAGATTAGATGGTGATGATCATGAGGATGGTGTTTCTGAACAGGGGAACACACTGAAGAATTGTGGCAAACCGACGAAGACCAGCCGGTCTGGACTCTGAAATGTAAATATCTGGCTTTGTTGTGAAATGAATGCGAGTCCCAGGAAGGGAGAAACTTCTAAACACTAACAGACTTTCATAATTGTGTTCTAGTGGAGCCCAAGCCTCCAAAGGTCAAAAAACCCGCCCGTCGTCGTCGTCGCAACTGCCAGCGTCGACTGCGTGAATACATCATGGATGACGAGTACGACGACGAAGAAATAAGGATGACCCCACAGGGACTCTGCCTGTTCCGATTGTTTGGCAGCCGATGGGTGGCAATGGCCTAATCAGTTTTTCTTTTTTGAACTGCTTCATTTTAAATGATCCATTTTCTTTTCCTGAAATTCCTGAATATTTGTTGTATTTGTGACTAAAATCTGAAATTACTCCTGTGTTTAGTGATGATTTGAGTCACATGATGAAATTCAAATGCAATAAAAGCCCAACCTTAATTCATTTAACCCCAATCCTCAGATCCCGAACATTATATTCTTATTATATGAAAGATAAAGCGAAGCTAACTATTAACAGTGAAAATATCGGCAGAGATTTGAAAGGTAATGTCATATAAAGTAGGTCAATTCTTTTTATACAAGGATCGGAGCAGATTTGTGGATACTGGCTGCATTACGTACTTCCTTTGGCTACGGAGTGGCGTCGTTTCGCTAACACCATTTATACCTTCTTGACAGCTATATTGAAGGTGCACATCTTAATCATTGTTTCCTTCACAGACAGTCACTGTTGGGGGGTTCAGGTTAAAAACAACTTGCCAGGTTGAAGCGAGCCATTTAGATCATTTAGTTCTAACCGTGCGAAGTGTGTCAGACACGGTCAACTTCTACACCACGACCCTCGGCATGCATGTCATCACTTTCAAGGGATGTCAGAAGTTACCATGACCCATAGGTCATATCGACACGTGTCAGGCTGAAGAAGATGCGAGTAGAAGGCAGACTATGGGTGTTTTATTTGTGTCCTGCGGCGCAGCGGAAACACATTTCTTGTATTTTAAGGGAAACCGTAAAGCTCTGGGGTTTGGCCAGCAGAAGTTCAACCTTCACCAGCTGGGGCAGGAGTTTGAGCCCAAAGCAAAGCATCCAACTTCAGGCTCCGCTGACCATCCATAACCAGAAGCCCTCTGGCCCAAGTAGCTGCACATCTGTAGGTATTTGACCCGCTGCTGCCACCACATTTCCTGCGTGATACTTTGAGATAAAGTCCACTCGGTTCATTCACGGTGTTCTTTTAGGCCTGTGGCGTTGAGATCGAGGACGGTCCAGTGGAAAGGACTGGAGCTGTGGGCACCATCACCACCCTGTACTTCAGGGATCCAGACCACAATCTCATTGAGGTGTCCAACTATATGCAGCCATCAGAGGGCTCCTAATGAGACTTTGGCTTTTACACAGAAATGTCTCCAACCACCAGACTGTTTCTTTCTTTTATTTCTCAGAAACAGACAATTACTAAATAGAAATTCCAATACAATTCACTGTTTCAGGATCAGTTTTGATCTGAACAGTGTAGCTTAATGAATGGACAATTTCCAGAGATGATGTTAAATTACCATGTTTGACCAATGAGTATTTTGCTAAGTTAAATTCTCTGTGTCAAGTGCCAATTATCAGGAGTGTAGATAAAAACTGAGTTAACTGTTGGAATTTTTTAATGAATACGAATTTTTTTTGACACACATCCGTCTGTTCAGATCTTTTGTTGTGGTTGTTCTTTTGTTTTTTTTCAGAGCAAAAATGGCAGAAAACAGTTTAACTTTTCATTTCTCAAGGCATACTGATCAAATGTATTAAAAGTTTAATCCAAAATTGTACAACTCTTGGTTTATTTCAGTATCAAGTGTGCTTTAGCCTCAGTGTTTGGACAGTATATTTTTCCTTTGTACTGGCTGTGGCCAGTCTCCACCGTCCTGAACTGTCCGCAAGCTCTACAAGAATTAGCAGTGACCGTCCGATTATACTTTCTTTTTTGTTTCACATCTGAGACAGTGGAAACACGGGGCTCTGGAGCAGGAGAAGTGTTTGCAGAGGAAATGGTCAGCGTGGTACCAAAACAAACTGCGGCACTACAAACTTCGGCAGAATGGGCCTCGCTCTGTTGGGAGCTGAGGAATCTGGAGCTTGTGTGACCGAGGACTGAAAGAGGGTGGCTGATGGTCCACTGGAGGCAACTGCAGGATCAATTTACCGTAACCTCAGTTTTGCATGTCCAGCTGTATTTGCTGGCATATTGTATGTGTGCAGCTGGTAAGCTGGGGGCTGGTGTTGGTACTGTGGCAGAGAGATGGGTTTTGTTTTTGCAAAGGGCAATGGGTCAGCTGCCACTGGCCGTGCGACTGGCAGTTGCACACCTTGCAAAAGAACAGACACCTCCTGACCCTTCAACCGTTGGTTATACCACTGCATGAGGGTGGTCTGGTTCACTACAACAAGTTGAAGGGTTGTCTGCTGCATTAGTGTCCCATTGCACAGAACCAGCTGCCGGATCTTTTTGTAGTCCTGTAAAATTAGAGACCATCGAGATACGCTGTGTTGTCCTCTTTTTTTGGGGCTCGTGTGAATGTTGCACAGCCTCACGAAGATGGTCTCAATCAGGCGACAGCAGTTTGGCCACTGAGCTGGTAAACCACTTGAGCCAAGAACACACCGTTTTGTGCTTTCTACCCCAGGAGTGAACACAGCCTTCTTTTTAGGAGACCTGAAGCGTCCAGTTAGCAACCGGTCCTGATGTCTTGCAGCATACACAATCCTGTCTTTGTCAAATTTGTCAAGACTCTGCCACAAACCCAGAATGGTGCTAACTTGTTGATTGTTCAGGGTCAATCCTGTCTGCTCTCGTAGCTCCACCAAGTATTCAGCCAGTTCATCTACACGGTCCATTCCAGGAATGCTGCGGTTGTCTACAGCCTGGAAAATAAAAACTGATATTTAGGTTCTGTGGCATCACAATTTCCTTGTCACTACTTAAATTCTTGCAGACAGACAGGACAGACAGACAGATGTCAGGAACCCGATGAGAACCCAAATGCGACACTAGAGTTCGACGGAACACAGCTTTATTATCAGGAATAGACAGCAGACAGGATTCACCGGGGAGCAGGCAGGATAGAATAGTTGGGGACTCTCTATAGATCGACTGAGAATATATTTATTTATCACTTACATCCTGTTGTGAAGAGGACATGGAAGAAGGAAGCTGGGGCTGAAGCAAAACTGTAGTTGACTGAAGAGGAGGCACGGCTGAAGGTGGAGGAGGCCATGCTGAAGGTGGAGGAGGCACTGCTGGAGGTGGTGAAGGCACTGCTGGAGGTGGTGGAGGCACTGCTGAAGGTGGAGGAAGCACAGCTGAAAGTGGTGGAGGCACTGCTGGAGGTGGCGGAGGCACTGCTGAAGGTGGAGGAGGCACTGCTGAAGGTGGAGGAGGAACTGCTGAAGTACAAAGAACAGCTGGAGGGGGGTAGATTTCTTTGATGGGATTAGAAACCATCAGATCCGCAATTGTTGCTTCACTTCCCAAAAAATCCTCAAATCCCTCATCTAGATCTTTTGGCTCCTCAACATCTAAGTCCTCCATCAACTGGGATGTCTCCTCAGAATTGGGGTGCATGTCTTGAAGAGGTTCATTATTCTGCCTCAGAAAGTACTGCACCCCAATGAGTTCTCCTGAGAAATATTAAATTGGGAGATTTTGAATAACCGAACCATCCCAAACTCAAATAAAAACAATGCACACAGGCACATTTGACACTACCTGTATATTTTGCAGGTGGTGAAAACCCTGGAACAAGTTTCCTGCCAAACACCTTCTCGTAGTTGCTGTTCACACAATGAACCAACTCCCCTGTGTACGTGCGCAAAGTTGAAGGTTCAGATGTGACAGCAGCAGCGGCCCGGTCTTGATTCCAGCGACTGAGTCCTTCCAAAAGGTAGATTTGGATAGTTCAGCAGGTTCGCACTGTTCCCTTGAAAAAACAAGTAAAGGAAGTAAAGTGTAAGAGATTCCTGATAAATGAGAAAAAGTGAAGAGTTACACAAAGAGAACACTATTTATAAGGTAATAGTTCGTCAGAACCCCAAATCACTGTGGCTAATAGGCCAACAAATTTAAAAGCAAAAGACCATTAAATCCCCTGGCCTGAATTCTCATTATAAAGAGTGATCATGAACATTTAGCACAAACCTGGAATGAATCGATTCAAATGGCAGTGAAACGATTCCATAGACGTGGAACCCCTGGCACAGCGGAATGTTTTAATACCACTCCTCCCTTTCTAGTGCTCCCAGTCTCCGTGTATAAAGCCAAACCAGGAGGGTCTTGGATGCACCTCACATGCCGCCTTTGGATGCGCCAGATGTGCTGCATCCTAACAGTGTCTAGAAGAGGAACACCCAGTGCATCATTCCCCTTGCCACTCATGAGCTCCGTAAGAAGCTGATCAAGGAGTTGGATGGATGTCCTCCTTTGTCCAACTCCTGGTCAGAGAGAGCAGGCCAGCCCTCCTGCAACAGTTGTGCCTTCTTGGCCCTTCTGAGCTCCGCCACATCTGTTGCATCCCACTCAAATATGCAGGCTGACATGCGTGCCATGAAAGTGGGGTACAGCTGATGTGCATCAGTAGTACATCCCACTGCCAAACGACGCATGAAATGCCAAATGTCTAGACGGACAATCAAATTTGGCCACTGCCCAAATTTGGCCTTGATCTTGCTCGCCCACCTCTTTACAGCAGCCGTTGTCCACATAAAGTGCAACAGAAGGATCCACCCCTGCGCTCTGGTACCTGAGGAAATCATGTTGGTGCATTTAGTTTTTTATTCTGAATCCATCCATAATGCCACTTTCATTTTTTGCAATTCTGTTAAGCATTTTAGAACTCGTTCTTTTAAATAGCTAATAGTTCATCAGTATTATCATTATTACCTGTCCATCAGGCCTGCAGCCATAAGATCCAATGCTGGACCCTCACTGGCTGTTAGGACACTAATAAGTACCTGACCCATTTCGTTCCCAACAGAAGTCAGCCACCGGGCAGTGCCCTTGGCAGTTCCACTGAGCTTCTTGGTGATCTGAAAATTCAAAAACCATCAGAACATTTATGTAAAGATTGAGTGTATATTATTTGGAAGATTAGAGCTATTCAAATTCTAACCGTCTTAGTAGAGTCCATTTTTAAAATGCATCCAGAGACTGAAGTTATCTTAGCCTTAATATCCTCCAGCCTGTTCAGGATATCTTGACTGTACACAACAAGGAGCCACTTATAACTTGGTAACACCGCTGATACTGGGGGCTCCTGGAAATGTGGTTGCAGCAGTCTAGAGGCATCCATGAAAGCTTCACACTGTGCTGTGTACCGAGCAACCCGCTGGAGCCACTCCTCGCTGTGGTTCTCCTTTAGCTGGAGAATAATCCTTGATGGACTGTTCCCTGGGCCACGCTCACGCAGCAGACGGATCACTCTGATGTCACAGGCATCTTTAAAAAGGAAAAAAAATATTCTCTCTTTCTCCAAACTACATTTTGATGTGTAAATATGTGTAGTGAGTGCATATTTATGTATTTTTGTCATGTATCTGCGTGTCAGGATGACCCTAAACTCTGAGCGGTGTTCCAGGTCCAGCTGCTGGAGAATTGCCTGACTCCATGACAAGTGGCTAGTTCTGCACTTGGTGCATATCAGGGTCTCTGTGACCAAGTTGTAATAGCGGTCGATATCAAGGACTTGGCACACTCTCCTGTGAAGACCACCGCTGGCCAGTGGATGCCCATTACATGCTGGCTTTAAGCAGAGCAGCCGTACCTTCCATAGCCTGTATGGCATCCACAGCAGCAGAGACTGTGCGAAGAAACGGCAAGGGGTTGGAGCCTGGTGGTACACCAGAGATGGCTGTGGAGGGTAATACCACAGCTCAAGCTGGTCACGCAACTCCAACTTTCCACCTGAACCAACCCTGAACAAAGCTAATGACACCCACTTGTGGTCCTGCTGTGGCATTGTCTTTGGACACAGCAGTGGGAGAGCAGCAGAATGCCCTGGCTGAAAGGGGTTCTGTTAAAGTACAGAAAAACAAGGAGACCTGCCTTTTAAGACTCATCTCATGCAATGGTTTAAGGCAAAACAAAAGTATCATCACTTTTTTTGCCAGGTTGCTCACAACAGTATGATCCGTCACAGGCTGAGCAGGTGCTGGTTGCTGCACAGATAGTGGTAATGGGGGCGCAAGGAAGGTGTCTGGGGATGCGAAAACAGTTGGACGAGACGGAGAAGGTTGATGAGGCTGCTTTGGCAATGGGACAGGATCAGGAGATGGGTAGATGGCTGAAGCTGCCCCAGAACCCTCATGTCCCGATGCAGTCACTGGTAGCTATGAGGTTATATAGATGTGACATGTTATTGTACATGTTTTATTTGCCACTGTCATACATTTGTATGTACATGCCAAACTTCATAATATGTTCTTATATTCACCTGGGAAGGTTTTCTGGAAACATTCAGGTTTGGCTTTGCAGCTCTCACATGTTTTCCACCAAACCTTGATCTTTCAAACCTAAAATAACATATATCAGACTCATAAAACATATATCAAAATCAAAAGCCTTGGAAATTAGAGGCAAAACGTTGCATCACTATGTCATAAGATGTTTTTATGCTTGAAGAACATTCGGAGTAAGTAACTTTGACTAGAAATTAATATCAGTATGTTACATTTACCATTGAAATATTTATCCTCGACCTTATTGAAGCAGTGGAGACATCAGTAGAGCTGATTGGACTTCTCTGCGGAGGAGGAAGAGTGACTGATGTGTCACCTGCATGGGTTGTTTCTGGAACAACAGAGGGTATCTGAAAAATACAGCACATACAATGTCAGTCAGGCATACATATGTTAGACTGAATTAAATAATTGCAAGAAAATGATTTGGAGGCTTCATTTACCACAGAGAACGAGTGTGCAGGACTTGACACTGGCAAATCACCAGTGGATGCAGATGTGCTCTGGCCAACAATGCATGTTGAGGCAGCAGCAGCAGCAGGAAGCTGAAGAGTCACAGAAACCATCAAGAAATCATCATTTGCCCAGTACTAGCACATGTAAATTAAATTATCAAAAGAGTGTGAAATTAATACTGCGACTACTATTAACACTAATACATATCAACAATTGTCTTTAATGGTTGTAACTATCATCAAACAGTTATTTTATTGAAACTTCACCACTGTGCTTGATTAGTGCCATTAGTGCCTGTGGGATCTGTATTTTAAAGCAATAAACTACGTTAGGGTGTTTTGGTTAGTTGAAGATTACAAAACCCAGAATAATATTACCTCCTGATACATGTAATGCCATTCTTCAGGTGAGGAACAGACCATTTATCTAGAGCCCAACCGATCCAGGTTGAAGTTAAGCCAATGTTTTTAATATGAAATCAAACACTACAGTCCTCCCAGAAAATCACACACATAACCAAAATAAAGTTGAAAGTGTCAATGTCGTATGTTGTTATTGCTGCAGTTTTGCCCAAAGTAATGAAATAAGTGCTCTGTGAGTAGTGCTGTTTAAGGATTTTAATATTTTTCTTTCCAGCATTCTCTAATGTTGCCTGCAATAATTAATTAAAGAAAAAACACACTAGGTACCTTAAACATCCCAAAATCTAACATTGTTATGTCTGTGTTATTAACCCCCACCCCCACTACTGCTACCCCCAACCCCCCCAAAAACACACTCACACACTACATAACTATTCTATTCTATCCTATAATGATGTGGAGTCCCATTAGTGAATGAAGGAGAAAAATAGGATAAATGTATGGAGTTGTGAATGTGCTGTCAGTGTCAGCAGTCAACCTCTCATTGGAAATGAATTTTTCTATATTTGCAGTGTTTCTTTTTAATTGTAGTCACCTTGTGAGTGTGAAAGCTCCAATTGCACCCCTGTGGCTCTCTCACCAGGGTCCTTTGACCCCTCAGCTGCAGAAGGCACTTCTCTATCTGTAACAACAAAAAAATCTTACTCTTGTTTCACATAACATAATAGCTGACTAATAAATGTGTAAACACCCTACTGAATGTAACAGTTCACCGTGTTAAGTTCTTCCGAGGGATTTTTATCCTGCTAATAGTTATAAATCTAGATAGATTATATCCTTTCTGTCTATACCTGAGGGAAAAATGTAGTCTGCTATCTGAAATGATTAATGTAAGTTGTTTTTGGTTGGTCGTTTTACCTGAGTGTAAAGGTCATGCCATTTCTTTTGTCTGGGAGCAGGCCTGTTGCCTGAAGTTGATGGCCTGTGGTGGCAAATGACCTCAAGTGCGACAGCCACTCTTGGTCATCCATGGCCTTGTGAGTTTTTTTGGTAGACATTTTCTGTCATGTTATAACATAACATAACATATTGTTATAACATAACAAGTAATCAGAAACGACACACTCCAGCGTACAACTGCCAAAGAAAACAAGCAATTTCATCGGCAGAAAGAAATACAACCAGCTAAAGCTACGGCAGCAACTGCACAAACTTTATTGCAAAACTCCCGATGTTCAAGTTACATTAGCGTTACAAATGCCTGACATGACTTGGACATATTGCATTAAGCATTTACGGTGATATTTTATGAAATTTAAAAAAAATCTTAACGAATAACAGACCTCAATTTGCGCGCGTACCTTGTCAGAATCCACGGAGATGTCCGGAATAAACAGCGGGCAGATTTTTAAATAATAAATCAACTCTAGGATCGATTGGCTTTTCCAAATATTGAGACCGCAGTTTAATTTAAGCCGGGGAACACTGTAGAAAGATTGAATCGCGCAGATGATTGGCTGTTGAAAGATTGAAAAGTGCAGATGATTGGCTGTTGAAAGATTGAAAAGCGCAGATGATTGGCTGGTGAAAGATTGAATCGCGCATATGACTGGCTGGTGAAAGATTGAATCGCACATATGTTTGGCTGTGAAAGATTGAATCGCACAGACAATTGGCTTTCAAATTTCTGAATCTGCGACGCGACTGACTGGGTTTATAAAGCTTTGCACTCGTCGGGTAGACCGACCCAGTCACACTGACCCACTGCAAAGAGGTCATATGTGGTTTTAAAAAAGCCATAATTTGAATCTCATCTGTGGATGTGATTTCTGTCAACAGGAATTCCATATTTTCACAGCATGTGAAAAGAAAAATCTGTGTGAAGAATATTTAATCATGGCTTTAAACCATATATGACCTCTTTGCAGTGGGTCAGTGTGACCTCATAGGTTAGTGTTTTAAGCCACTGACTTTTTTTGCCGAAGGTTGTTGGTTCGAATCCAGGCGGGACTTTGGTTTGAAGAATCAATATTCTTCACACACATGTTTTTGTTTTTTTATACATCAATTATATAACTTTTTCCCTTTTTAGTTTGTGATTCATTGCTGCAATAGTTACAGGGGTGCTGATTTATAAGCTGTCATACAATCCTCTTTCCCACCATACAGTAATTTCTAAATAGGATACTTGGTCTTAAAAATTGTGATGCAATGCATGACAGTCACCACGGTAAAACCAAAAACATGTGTGTGAAGAATATTGATTCTTCAAACCAAAGTCCCACCTGGATTTGAACCAACAACCTTCCGCAAAAAAAGTCAGCGGCTTAAACCACTGACCTATGTAGGCACACTAAAACAATTGCAAAGAGGTCATATATGGTTCAAAAAAGCCATAATTTCAATATCATCTGTGGATGTGATTTCTGTCAACACAAATTCCATATTTTCACAGCATGTGAAAAAAAAATCTGTGTGAAGAATATTTAATAATGGCTTTTTTTAAACCATATATGACCTCTTTGCAGTGGGTCAGTGTGATCTCATAGGTCAGTGGTTTAAGCTGCTCACTTCTTTTGCTGAAGGTTGTTGGTTCGAATCCAGGCGGGACTTTGGTTTGAAGAATCAATATTCTTCACACACATGTTTTTGTTTTTTTATACATCAATTATATAACTTTTTCCCTTTTTAGTTTGTGATTCATTGCTGGAATAGTTACAGGGGTGCTGATTTATAAGCTGTCATACGATCCTCTTTCCCACCATACAGTAATTTCTAAATAGGATACTTGGTCTTAAAAACTGTGATGCAATGCATGACAGTCACCACGGTAAAACCAAAACATGTGTGTAAAGAAAATTGAGTCTTCAAACCAAAGTCCCACCGGGATTTAAACCAACAACCTTCCTTAATTAAGTCAGCAGCTTAAACCGCTGCCCTATGCAGTCACTCTAGATCACTGCAAAGAGGTCATATATGGTTCAAAAAAGCCATAATTTCAATATCATCTGTGGATGTGATTTCTGTCAACACAAATTCCATATTTTCACAGCATGTGAAAAAAAAAATCTGTGTGAAGAAAATTTAATAATGGCTTTTTTTAAACCATATATGACCTCTTTGCAGTGGCTCAGTGTGACCTCATAGGTCAGTGGTTTAAGCTGCTCACTTTTTTTGCTGAAGGTTGTTGTTTCGAATCCAGGCGGGACTTTGGTTTGAAGAATCAATATTCTTCACACACATGTTTTTGTTTTTTTATACATCAATTATATAACTTTTTCCCTTTTTAGTTTGTGATTCATTGCTGGAATAGTTACAGGGGTGCTGATTTATATGCTGTCATACAATCCTCTTTCCCACCATACAGTAATTTCTAAATAGGATACTTGGTCTTAAAAATTGTGATGCAATGCATGACAGTCACCACGGTAAAACCAAAAACATGTGTGTGAAGAATATTGATTCTTAAAACCAAAGTCCCGCCTGGATTCGAACCAACAACCTTCCGCAAAAAGGTGAGCAGCTTAAACCACTGACCTATGTAGTCACACCAAACCATTGCAAAGAGGTCATATATGGTTCAAAAAAGCCATAATTTCAATATCATCTGTGGATGTGATTTCTGTCAACACAAATTCCATATTTTCACAGCATGTGAAAAAAAAAATCTGTGTGAAGAATATTTAATAATGGCTTTCTTTAAACCATATATGACCTCTTTGCAGTGGCTCAGTGTGACCTCATAGGTCAGTGGTTTAAGCTGCTCACTTCTTTTGCTGAAGGTTGTTGGTTCGACTTTGGTTTGAAGAATCAATATTCTTCACACACATGTTTTTGTTTTTTTATACATCAATTATATAACTTTTTCCCTTTTTAGTTTGTGATTCATTGCTGGAATAGTTACAGGGGTGCTGATTTATAAGCTGTCATACGATCCTCTTTCCCACCATACAGTAATTTCTAAAGAGGATACTTGGTCTTAAAAATTGTGATGCAAATCATGACAGTCACCACGGTAAAACCAAAACATGTGTGTAAAGAAAATTGAGTCTTCAAACCAAAGTCCCACCGGGTTTAAACCAACAACCTTCCTTAATTAAGTCAGCAGCTTAAACCGCTGCCCTATGCAGTCACTCTAGATCACTGCAAAGAGGTCATATATGGTTCAAAAAGCCATAATTTCAATATCATCTGTGGATGTGATTTCTGTCAACACAAATTCCATATTTTCACAGCATGTGAAAAAAAAAATCTGTGTGAAAAATTTAATAATGGCTTTTTTAAACCATATATGACCTCTTTGCAGTGGGTCAGTGTGACCTCATAGGTCAGTGGTTTAAGCTGCTCACTTTTTTTGCTGAAGGTTGTTGTTCGAATCCAGGCGGGACTTTGGTTTGAAGAATCAATATTCTTCACACACATGTTTTTGTTTTTTTATACATCAATTATATAACTTTTTCCCTTTTTAGTTTGTGATTCATTGCTGGAATAGTTACAGGGGTGCTGATTTATAAGCTGTCATAATCCTCTTTCCCACCAAAGTAATTTCTAAATAGGATACTTGGTCTTAAAAATTGTGATGCAATGCATGACAGTCACCACGGTAAAACCAAAAACATGTGTGTGAAGAATATTGATTCTTCAAACCAAACTCCCGCCTGGATTCGAACCAACAACCTTCCGCAAAAAGTGAGCAGCTTAAACCACTGACCTATGTAGTCACACCAACCATTGCAAAGAGGTCATATATGGTTCAAAAAAGCCATAATTTCAATATCATCTGTGGATGTGATTTCTGTCAACACAAATTCCATATTTTCACAGCATGTGAAAAAAAAAATCTGTGTGAAGAATATTTAATCATGGCTTTTTTAAACCATATATGACCTCTTTGCAGTGGCTCAGTGTGACCTCATAGGTCAGTGGTTTAAGCTACTCACTTCTTTTGCTGGAGGTTGTTGGTTCGACTTTGGTTTGAAGAATCAATATTCTTCACACAATGTTTTTGTTTTTTTATACATCAATTATATAACTTTTTCCCTTTTTAGTTTGTGATTCATTGCTGGAATAGTTACAGAGGTGCTGATTTATAAGCTGTCATACGATCCTCTTTCCCACCATACAGTAATTTCTAAATAGGATACTTGGTCCTAAAAATTGTGATGCAATGCATGACAGTCACCACGGTAAAACAAAAACATGTGTGTAAAGAAAATTGATTCTTCAAACCAAAGTCCCACCTGGATTCAAACCAACAACCTTCCGTAATTAAGTGAGCGGCTTAAACCACTGACCTATGCAGTCACACTGACCCACTGCAAAGAGGTCATATATGGTTCAAAAAAGCCATAATTTCAATATCATCTGTGGATGTGATTTCTGTCAACACAAATTCCATATTTTCACAGCATGTGAAAAAAAAATCTCTGTGAAGAAAATTAATAATGGCTTTTTTAAACCATATATGACCTCTTTGCAGTTGGTCAGTGTGACCTCATAGGTCATTGCAGAAGGTTGTTGGTTCAAATCCAGGCGGGACTTTGGTTTGAAGAATCAATATTCTTCACACATATGTTTTTGTTTTTTTATACATCAATAATATAACTTTTTCCCTTTTTAGTTGTGATTCATTGCTGGAATAGTTACAGGGGTGCTGATTTATAAGCTGTCATACGATCTTCTTTCCTACCATACAGTAATTTCTAAATAGGATACTTGGTCTTAAAAACTGTGATGCAATGCATGACAGTCACCACGGTAAAACCAAAACATGTGTGTAAAGAAAATTGAGTCTTCAAACCAAAGTCCCGCCTGGATTCGAACCAACAACCTTCAGCAAAATAGTCAGCGGCTTAAACCACTGAACTATGCAGTCACACTTGATCCCTGTAAAGAGGTCATATATGGTTCAAAAAAGCCATAATTTGAATATCATCTGTGGATGTGATTTCTGTGTCAACACAAATTCCATATTTTCACAGCATGTGAAGAAAAACATCTGTGTGAAGAATATTTAATCATGGCTTTATTAAACCATATATGACCTCTCTTTGCAATGATTTAGTGTGACCTCATAGGTCAGTGGTTTAAGCCACTAACTCTTTCTGCCGAAGGTTGTTGGTTCGAATCCAGGCGGGACTTTGGTTTGAAGAATCAATATTCTCCACACATATGTTTTTTTTTTTTTATACATCAATTATATAACTTTTTCCCTTTTTAGTTTTTGATTCATTGCTAGAATAGTTTCAGGGGTGCTGATTTATGAGCTGTCATGCGATCCTCTTTCCCACCATACAGTAATTTCTAAGAGAATACTTGGTCCTAAAAATTGTGATGCAATGCATGACATTCACCACGGTAAAACCAAAAACATGTGTGTGAAGAATATTGATTCTTCAACCAAAGTCCCGCCTGGTTCGAACCAACAACCTTTGGCAAAAAAAGTAAGCGGCTTAAACCACTGACCTACGCAGTCACACTAACCCACAGCAAAGAGGTCATATATGGTTCAAAAAAGCCATAATTTGAATATCATATGTGGATGTGATTTCTGTGTCAACATGAATTCCATATTTTCACAGCATGTGAAGAAAAACATCTGTGTGAAGAATATTTAATCATTGCTTTTATTAAGCCATATATGACCTCTCTTTGCAGTGGTCTAGTGTGACCTCATAGGTCAGTGGTTAAAGACACTAACTCTTTTTGCCGAAGGTTGTTGGTTCGAATCCAGCGGGACTTTGGTTTGAAGAATCAATATTCTTCACGCATATTTGAATATCATCTGTGGATGTGATTTCTGTGTCAACACAAATTCCATATTTTCACAGCATGTGAAGAAAAACATCTGTGTGAAGAATATTTAATCATGGCTTTTATTAAGCCATATATGACCTCTCTTTGCAGTGGTTTAGTGTGACCTCATAGGTCAGTGGTTTAAGCCACTAACTCTTTTTGCCGAAGGTTGTTGGTTCGAATCCAGGCGGACTTTGGTTTGAAGAATCAATATTCTTCACGCATATGTTTTCATTTTTTTATACATCAATTATATAACTTTTTCCCTTTTTAGTTTGTAATCATTGCTGAAATAGTTACAGGGGTGCTGATTTATAAGCTGTCATACGATCCTCTTTCCCACCATACAGTAATTTCTAAAGAGGATACTTGTTCCTAAAAATTGTGATGCAATGCATGACATTCACCACGGTAAAACCAAAAACATATGTGTGAAGAATATTGATTCTTCAAACCAAAGTCCCGCCTGGGTTCGAACCAACAACCTTCGGCAAAAACAGCAGCGGCTTATACCACTGACCTATGCAGTCACGCTGACCCACTGCAAAGAGGTCATATATGGTTCAAAAAAGCCATAATTTGAATATCATCTGTGGATGTGATTTCTGTTTCAACACAAATTCCATATTTTCACAGCATGTGAAGAAAAACATCTGTGTGAAGAATATTTAATCATGGCTTTTATTAAGCCATATATGACCTCTCTTTGCAGTGATTTAGTGTGGCCTCATAGGTCAGTGGTTTAAGCCACTGACTCTTTTCCGAAGGTTGTTGGTTCGAATCCAGGCGGGACTTTGGTTTGAAGAATCAATATTCTTCATACATATGTTTTTGTTTTTTTATACATCAATTATATAACTTTTTCCCTTTTTAGTTTGTGATTCATTGCTGGAATAGTTACAGGGGTGCTGATTTATAAGCTGTCATACGATCCTCTTTCCCACCATACAGTAATTTCTAAAGAGGATACTTGGTCCTAAAAATTGTGATGCAATGCAGGACATTCACCACGGTAAAACCAAAAACATATGTGTGAAGAATATTGATTCTTCAAACCAAAGTCCCGCCTGGATTCGAACCAACAACCTTTGGCAAAAAAAAGTAAGCGGCTTAAACCACTGACCTATGCAGTCACACTGAGCTAGCTGCAAGGAGGTCATATATGGTTCAAAAAAGCCATAATTTGAATATCATCTGTGGATGTGATTTCTGTGTCAACACAAATTCCATATTTTCACAGCATGTGAAGAAAAACATCTGTGTGAAGAATATTTAATCATGGCTTTTATTAAGCCATATATGACCTCTCTTTGCAGTGGTTTAGTGTGACCTCATACGTCAGTGGTTTAAGCCACTGACTCTTTTTGCCGAAGGTTGTTGGTTCGAATCCAGGCGGGACTTTGGTTTGAAAAATCAATATTCTTCACACATATGTTTTTTTTTTTTGTTTTTTTATACATCAATTATATAACTTTTTCCCTTTTTAGTTTGTGATTCATTGCTGGAATAGTTACAGGGGTGCTGATTTATAAGCTGTCGTCCGATCCTCTTTCCCACCATACAGTAATTTCTTAAGAGGATACTTGGTCCTAAAAATTGTGATGCAATGCATGACATTCACCACGGTAAAACCAAAAACATACGTGTGAAAAGTCACGCCTGGATTCGAACCAACAACCTTCCGCAAACGAGGACAGTGGCTTAATCCACTGAGCTATGCAGTCACACTGACCCACTGCAAAGAGGTCATATATGGTTCAAAAAAGCCATAATTTGAATATCATCTGTGGATGTGATTTCTGTTTCAACGCAAATTCCATATTTCCACAGCACGTGAAGAAAAACATCTCTGTGAAGAATATTTAACCATGGCTTTTTTTAAACAATATATGACCTCTCTTTGCAGTGTTTTAGTGTGACCTCGTAGGTCAGTGCTTTAGGCCACTGACTTTTTTGCCGGAGGTTGTTGGTTCGAATCCAGGCCGGAGTTTGGTTTGAAAAATCAATATTTTTCACACATATGTTATTGTTTTTTTTATATATCAATTATGTAACTTTTTCCCTTTTTAGTTTGTGATTCATTGCTGGAATAGTTACAGGGGTGCTGATTTATAAGCTGTCATACGATCCTCTTTCCCACCATACAGTAATTTCTAAATAGGATACTTGGTCTTAAAAACTGTGATGCAATGCATGACAGTCACCACGTAAAACCAAAACATGTGTGTAAAGAAAATTGAGTCTTCAAACCAAAGTCCCACCGGGATTTAAACCAACAACCTTCCTTAATTAAGTCAGCAGCTTAAACCGCTGCCCTATGCAGTCACTCTAGATCACTGCAAAGAGGTCATATATGGTTCAAAAAAGCCATTTTCAATATCATCTGTGGATGTGATTTCTGTCAACACAAATTCCATATTTTCACAGCATGTGAAAAAAAAAATCTGTGTGAAAAAATTTAATAATGGCTTTTTTTAAACCATATATGACCTCTTTGCAGTGGGTCAGTGTGACCTCATAGGTCAGTGGTTTAAGCTGCTCACTTTTTTTGCTGAGGTTGTTGTTTCGAATCCAGGCGGGACTTTGGTTTGAAGAATCAATATTCTTCACACACATGTTTTTGTTTTTTTATACATCAATTATATAACTTTTTCCCTTTTTAGTTTGTGATTCATTGCTGGAATAGTTACAGGGGTGCTGATTTATATGCTGTCATACAATCCTCTTTCCCACCATACAGTAATTTCTAAATAGGATACTTGGTCTTAAAAATTGTGATGCAATGCATGACAGTCACCACGGTAAAACTAAAAACGTGTGTGAAGAATATTGATTCTTCAAACCAAAGTCACGCCTGGATTCGAACCAACAACCTTCCGCAAAAAAGTGAGCAGCTTAAACCACTGACCTATGTAGTCACACCAAACCATTGCAAAGAGGTCATATATGGTTCAAAAAAGCCATAATTTCAATATCATCTGTGGATGTGATTTCTGTCAACACAAATTCCATATTTTCACAGCATGTGAAAAAAAAAATCTGTGTGAAGAATATTTAATAATGGCTTTCTTTAAACCATATATGACATCTTTGCAGTGGCTCAGTGTGACCTCATAGGTCAGTGGTTTAAGCTGCTCACTTCGTTTGCTGAAGGTTGTTGGTTCGACTTGGTTTGAAGAATCAATATTCTTCACACACATGTTTTTGTTTTTTTATACATCAATTATATAACTTTTTCCCTTTTTAGTTTGTGATTCATTGCTGGAATAGTTACAGGGGTGCTGATTTATAAGCTGTCATACGATCCTCTTTCCCACCACAGTAATTTCTAAATAGGATACTTGGTCTTAAAAACTGTGATGCAATGCATGACAGTCACCACGGTAAAACCAAAACATGTGTGTAAAGAAAATTGAGTCTTCAAACCAAAGTCCCACCGGGATTTAAACCAACAACCTTCCTTAATTAAGTCAGCGGCTTAAACCGCTGCCCTATGCAGTCACTCTAGATCACTGCAAAGAGGTCATATATGGTTCAAAAAAGCCATAATTTCAATATCATCTGTGGATGTGATTTCTGTCAACACAAATTCCATATTTTCACAGCATGTGAAAAAAAAAATCTGTGTGAAGAATATTTAATAATGGCTTTCTTTAAACCATATATGACCTCTTTGCAGTGGGTCAGTGTGACCTC
>NC_079534.1:15302249-15463098 GCF_003711565.1 Takifugu flavidus | reverse complement strand
AAATCCTATAACATTGAACAGACTGACAAGTCAAATGAGCTGCGGTTCCCACCGATAGCCGTCATTCTGATGGGTTTTTGCTGGCTGCAGCTGAAATATTCCAATGCTCCATGTCACAGAGACAGTAAATACTAAACCCTAAAGATTCTGAAGGCATGATGTAAAATAGTAACGTATAATACAGACATTTGAAGAGACAATTAAGAGAATGTTTCCATGCTTCTAAGAGTGGCCGAGGAGCCATTTAGAACTTTATAAGATGCATTGTGTGATACCAGGAACTAATTTAACTTCAAGGCGAAGCTGCTTCTGCTTTGTCGACCATCGACTGATCTCCTGAAAGTCCACCAGCGCTTTTTAAAAACTGAATTCTTCATCTATGGAGGGAGTAGACGGCAGATGTTTCCACAGATGCTCTTCACCAGTGGTCAGTGAGTGATGCAGCAGATGAGGGGGAGTTGACTGGCTTCAACCAGATATGTCTCAATGTCTCCAGCCCATAGTGTGGATTCTCTACGAGATCAGACAGCAGCTTCACTCCTGAATCCTTCAGCTGGTTCTGACTCAGGTCCTTCTCTGAGATGGGAGGGATTGGACCTCAGCGCCGAGGCCAGAGAGCCACAGCTGATCTCTGATAAGCTGCAGCCCTCTAATCTAAATAAAGAAGGGAAACTTTTATAAGGTTATAAGTGAAACCAGTATTCATCTGAAAGGTTAATCAAAGGCATGATCTGTAAATATTTAATTTAGTTACAGGTTAAAAAATGATAGTAATATGTAATTACCACAATTCCAACCTCTCAGGTTTGCACTGTTCCAGAGGAGAATATATATTGTTCTGGCCCTCACTCTTCCCAGGTTCCCCCACCTCTTTCCCTCCCATCTCATCATGGAGATCCATCTCACCTGTGGCTCATCTTTAAAGGCACAACCTGTCTTAGATGACTTCCTGTCTCCCTCACCATCTCCCTCCTCGTTGGCTGGTGTCTACCAGGCACCCTCACCTAGTTTTGTCTAATTTTGGTTACCATCTGTCGGCTTTTTCATTGTCCTTAAATCAATTTATCATGAATAAGTGGTCCCCGTGTGGCCCCTCCCTCCTGAAGGAACTGGGCACAACACACACACTCAGAAAGTGTGAGGACCCTCGGATGGAATAATGGACATTTTTGAGAATGGTGTTTACCCAGAGTTTCCAGTCGGCAGTTTGGATCCTGGAGAAAACCACAGAGCAGCTTCACTCCTGAATCCTGCAGCTGGTTCCCACTCAGGTCCAGTTCTCTGAGATGGGAGGGATTGGACCTCAGCGCCGAGGCCAGAGAGCCACAGCTGATCTCTGATAACCTGCAGCATTCTAATCTGAAAAATGCAGGATGAGGTTATACGGTGCAGGTCTGCATGTTATCTGCGTCAGTACTAAACCTACGTTAGTTCTTAGTTGGGTCAGACCTGAATTCACGATATTCCAAGGAATTTTTTAATGTGGTGCATCACAGCAGTGTTGAGAACAGCCTCACTTCACCATCTTAGCAGCTGGTATATAGGTAGAAAAATGAAGACTGACCTGAGCCTCTCCAGTTTACAGTTTGGACTCTCCAGTCCAGAACAGAGCCGCTTCACTCCTGAATCCTGCAACGGTTGTTAGCTCAGGTCCAGAACCCTCAGATGGGAGAGGTTGGACTTCAGAGCTGAGGCCACAGAATCACAGCTGGTCTCTGATAAACTGCAGCCTCTTAGGCTAAAATAACAATTATTTTGAGAGAAGACAAATAAAAATCAACATGTACCAGAGCAAAACACAGCTTACAAGCAACAAACCTCTGGTCCTGCACCGGCTTATCTGCCGTATGTTCCTATTTTGGGTTCTTTCAGGGCGGTTGGACAAGATCTACAGCGTATGTAAAGTGTGTGTGGGTCAAAATACCTTCCAAGTTTGTGAGACCACATTTCTCAATAGCACTCAACTCTTGTCAGGAGTTGGGACAAAGCGACCCACTCCTGATAGCTTGTGGGCGATGCTGCAGCGACCCTGCAATCCCTACACTCTCTGGTGAAACCAAATCAAAGGTTTTAGACACTGCTGGATGCTGGAAGGGTGGCTATAGTCTGGACGCATCGTTCCCCTGACTGCACATTTCTCCAACAATGATTGGCAGCTGGTGTCACTTGTTCTCCAGATGAGAGAAGGAAAGAGAGCCCCCCCACAGTGTGTTTGATTGCCCCACTGCAAGCTCAATGCTGCCAGAAAACATTGCAGGAGCATCAATTCCCCTCAGGGCATCAACAAGGAGCTCAGGAAAAGGTGCAGCTGCCACCTACTAGAGACAAGCACACTGAGCTGAGATTCAAAGCCCTCTCCTCCCAAGAGAAGAGCTTGTTTGTTGGAGGCTCTTCTGGGCGATACCTGGTGCCACAGCTCCAGCTCAGCCCGTCTCTGGAGCTGAGGTGGAGCTTAGCAAGTTTCATGGTTCTCCACCACTTCCTCTCGCTGAGGACCTTCTCAGCTGGTGGTTTCTGCTCCACCTTCCAAGTTGAGCAGGTGATACTTCTGCATTCCTGCCACCAGTGTCTCTGCAGAAAGAGTTCTCTACTGTTTTATATTAGATTGTATAAAATTAGGATTTTTGGTTGATGTCTTAGATGTTGTTGACTAAGAGCAGGTTTTTCTTTAATAACATAGAGATTCGATGAGAAGAGCAAATGTATTATTTTATGAGCTACTTCCACTACTATTATATACACATACTTCCATATTGTCTTAGATTGCAAGCTGCATTTATTGCATCGTTCATAGAAAGTCATATTTGTGAGGAGAAAAACTCCAATAAGGTCATTTTCTTTAATGACCATTACAAAAGAAGGAGGCGATGAACAAACAGATTTATCTAAAAATGTGTGAAAACTTATGGATGGAAACCTTTTTAAAATGGTTGCATTGTGTAGAATCGGTGTAGAATCAACTTGTTGACTTCTGATTTGGACTCCAATGGAAGTGAGGTGCAACAATTGTGGATGCTGAAAGCTTCAGATCTTCATGAAGGTTTCTGTGGTTGGACTGACCTGCTGCCCCTTTAAGAGGGAGGCAGGTTTGGGCTTCTGGCTGGAATGAAGCCACCTAAGATGAGAATGACTGCAGGCTTTCGGTACCAAGGTTTAACAGGGTGCTCACTTCACACTTGGGCTTTTTCTCTTTTTGGGATGGCTTTTCTCAGGAGAGAAGGGGCATGGCACACTGCAGCAGCTTTCTTTTTGGGTTTCTAGTTTTCCTTCTGATCTTTAAAAGACAGGAAGAACCATTTTTGATTGGTCTGAATGTTTGGGCGGTTTTGTGGCCAGCCTAAAATAAACAAGACAAATCTACAACTGATACTTCCTTTCTAGTCATTGATGACCATCCTCACATGGGACAGATTTCCACAACCAATTTAATACTGCAAATCTGTCCTGTGTGGTCTTTTTTCTGAGAACTGTAACACTACGTTTATAACAAAGATCAAACATGGAAACATTTATTGTCTAACTAGTTACACCTGGGAAAGTACTGGATCATCTCTGACTGACCTGAGAGTCTCCAGCTCACAGAGAGGATCCTGGAGAAAACCACAGAGCAGCTTCACTCCTGGATCCTTCAGCTGGTTCTTACTCAGGTCCAGAACCCTCAGATGGGAGGGATTGGACCTCAGCGCCGAGGCCAGAGAGTCACAGCTGATCTCTGATAACCTGCAGTTACAGCCTGGAAAAGGAATAAATGGGGCAAATAAAAACACATTTCTAAATCTGAAAATGAAGAGAAAAGCAGAAAATGTAAAGAAATTTAGAAAAGACCAACAGAGGCCTCCTGACCTGAGCGTCTCCAGTCTGCAGTTTGGATGCATCATTGCAGAAGACAGTAACTTTACTCGGCATCTGTCAGGCTTTGGTTCCAGCTTAAGCTCAGCTCCCGTAGATGAGAAGGGTTTGACGTCATTGCTGAGGCCACAACTTCCAATGACTCGTTGAAAGAAAACTACCAGACAGTCTGTTGTGTATGAAACAAAAATAGTGAGTCAAACTTTGGGATTTCTCATCAACTTATCTGAGAATCTACCTCAACACAAATGTAGCTCATTTCCTGGAAAAGCTAAATTCAACACCGTAGAGCAACAGTTTGAACGACCATCAGATCTGAAATGCAACTGAATTATTCTCAACATTTGTCTTATTTTAGAACAGCTCATAATTACTCAATATTTAAAATGATTATAGCAAATGGTTTAAAGAAACGTGCATCTTTTTATCTGTCTATCGGCTCTTTGGATATTTTGCATTTCATCCAATTTGTACGATGGTGCGTCAAGTCTTAATTCAGCGATCCGATCGATGACATCAGAGTCTCTGGTTGCATCGATTGCCCTCAGCTTCTGTTCTATCTGCCTGTTTCCCTTCAAATCATTTTCACTGCACCTTTTGTTGCTAGTGATGAAGTTGCCACCTAACGGGTGTGGAAAGGCTCAAACAACTTTGTGGGTCACATAAAGGCTCCAAACGGAACCGCCACAAAGACCTAAAACACCCATTTAAACCAACGAGGCCGGCTGTTTTTACGTTGAACAAATGAAGCAAAATAGTCACGTGTCATTAGTTAAAATGTGTTTTTCTGTCGTTTGAATACGATGTATACAAACAACAAAAGTGATTTAATGACATGACAGTAATTTCATGATAGTCAGTTAACTTGTGGCTCCTATTATTCCTGCCTTATGTTGGTTTGTCTGGATTGACCTTTGAACTTATATCCAGCCAGTGTTGAACATTTCTGGATGAATTGTTGTTGTTTTTAATTTATGGACGCTGCAATGGAATAAAGAATTGAAGGAATGACCACTGGAGGGGGTATTGCTACCTGACATGATCCACTCGCTTGATTTAAACGCCGATGTCCGGCCCCAAAAATCTTTACTTACTCGGCCTTCCTGCAGTTCCTCACAGCTGGAATCAGGCGACGTCGTCCCTCCTCTGAGGTGTTGTACTGCTGCAGGTTCAGCTCATCCAGAACCTCCTCTGACATCTGCAGCAGGTAGGCCAGAGCTGAACAGTGGATCTCTGACAGTCTCCTCTCTGATTTCTCTCCCTGACTTCAGGAACTCTTGGATCTCCTGATGGACTGACTGATCCTTCATCTCCATCAGACAGTGGAAGATGTTGATGCTTCTGTCTGGGGAGATTTCATCACTGTTCTCCTCCTTCAGGTTGTTGAGGACCTTCTGGATGGTTTCTGGGTGGCTGTTCCTCTGATCCAACAGTCCACCCAAGATCCTCTGATTGGACTCCAGAGAGAGACCATGAAGGAAGCGAACAAACAAGTCCAGGTGGCCATTTTCACTTTTGAGAGATTTCATTAGTGCTCTCCTGAGGAAGTCATCAAGAGATGTGACTGGTTCAGAATATTTTAGGAACTGATTTATAACCGCTGTGTCTTTCCTGGTGTAACGGTGGAACATGTAGACGGCAGCCAGAAACTCCTGAATGCTCAGATGAACAAAGCAGTAGACTGATTTCTGGAAGATCACACTCTCTCTCTTGAAGATCTCTGTACAAACTCCTGAGTACACCGACACCTCGGAGACGTCCAGTCCACATCGCTCCAGGTCTTCTGAGTAGAACATGATGTTTCCTTTCTCCAGATGTTCAAACGCCAGCCGACCCAACTTCAGAAGGAGTTCTTTATCAGCCTCAGTCAGTTCCTCTGGTCTCTGCTTTCCTCCATACTTCTGCTTCTTCCTCTTTATCTGAACCCTCAGGAAGTGTGAGTAGAGGTCAGTCAGGGTTTGGGGCAGCTCTCCTCTCTGGTCTCTGGTCATCATGTCCTCCAGAACTATAGCAGTGATCCAGCAGAAAACTGGGATCAGACACATGATGTGGAGGCTCCTGGAGGCCTTGATGTGTGAGATGATTCTCTTGGACAGATCTTCATCACTGAACCTCCTCCTGAAGTACTCCTCCTTCTGGGAGTCAGTGAAGCCTCGTACTTCTGTGATCCTGTCAACACACGAGGGAGGAATCTGATGGGCTGCTGCAGGTCTGGAGGTGATCCAGATGAGAGCTGAGGGAAGCAGGTTCCCCTGGATGAGGTTCACCAGGAGCACGCCAACTGACGATACTTGTGTGACATCAGAGATGACCTGATGCTTGTTGAAACCCAGTGAAAATCTGCTTTCATCCAGGCCATCAAAGATGAACAGAAGTTTCCAGACAGTCAGATCTTCTGCTCTGATCTTCTGTAATGTTGGATGGAAAACATGAAGCAGTGAGAGAAGACTGTGCTGCTCATCTCTGATCAAGTTCAGCTCCCTGCATGAGAGCGGAAGCACCAGACTGATGTCTTGGTTCTCCAAACCTTCTGCCCAGTCCAGACTGAACTTCTGCACTGAGAAGGTTTTTCCAACGCCGGCGACACCGTTGGTCAGAACCACTCTGATGTGTCTCTGTTGCTCAGATAAGACTTTGAAGATGTCCTGGCACTTGATTGGAGTGTCCTGGATGTTCTTCTTGGAGGTTCTCTCAAGCTGTCTCACCTCATGTTGTGTGTCCACCTCCTCACTTTGTCCCTCAGTGATGTAGAGCTCAGTGTAGATCTTGTTCAGCAGGGTTCCACTTCCTGCTTCATGAGTTCCTTCAGTCACATGTTCACATCTTCTCTTCAGACTCATCTTATGACCTTCTATCACCTCCTGCAGATCACTTCCTGAACATAAGTAAACCAATGATTTCCATCTATAATAAATCATCAACACAACCAATTCATGACATCACAAATTAAATCTCATATTGAACAGTTTTACTTTGTTTGGGCTTCATTTCAGCATCTCCAGATCTGCTTCCAGATTGTGAACAAGAGGACTCTCCTGGTGGAGCTGCCTGGTCCCAGTTTGATAGGATGTGCTCCCCCCTCTCACTATGAAACACATCTCTATTAGTCCTTTGATTTATAGGATGAAAGAACCTGATCAAGACTCAATATTGTTCCAGCATTTATGTCTGAATTCATCTTTCAGTTTAAACCTGATTCTTGTTTCTAATCAACAATATTCACATTAAGTCTGTAACTATATGACTGTCTGAGGTTTAAGTGTTAAACATCTCCAATAATAAACTCACAACCTGCTGCTGTTAATGTGACTAACAGCTGCCACACAAACACATCATCACGCTTTAGTTTTCTTACATTTCCTCTGAACTTCTGAAGTTTATTGGTCCATCTTTGGACTGGTCACTCTTCAGGGACACCCAGCTGGGCACTGTGGACTCTGCTCTGTCCTCGTCCATCCTGAGGAAACATCAGAAATAGTGATGAGACTGTGATGAAGGTAAATAATCTGTAGAGGTTGTAGTTAAATAATCCCAATTCACTGCATTTTTATCAAACAGGAACATTTCTAATCCATTCTGGATAACAACTGAATCAATAAATCAATGATGTCTCTGTATCATTTTCATGTTTTCAGAGTTTAAGCTGCTTTTTTTAACTTTCCCTGCAGTGAGAAAAGAACTGGCACCTTTTCCAGCCCCTCATCCTGCAGCACTGAATGTGCTCTAAAGTTCTTTCCAGAGCAAACGTCTCTGCACTTGCAGCAACATGTTGTAGTCATGGATCCGTGAGGAGAACCGGATACAGGAAACGCCCCCACTTTGATCCCAAAACCCAACTGGTGGCCAACGGTGGTCCGGCAACGACGGGGACGCTGGTCCATCGGGCCCACAACACTGGTTTTCCACAGGCCAACATGGTGAAAGGACTGTCTTCAGCTCAGCCACTAAATTATCTGGTGCTACATAAACATACTAGTCAGGACTTTTTAACTTCCCTCCTTTGTTCCCCTCTTCAATTATTTCTATGATCCAAGTCCTCAAAGATCACTGCTCTATTTAAAATAGATGAAAGAAATGACACCCACTCCTGCATTTCTTTCACAGTGGTTCCACAACATAGAATAAACCACTGTGAGAAAACGTGCAACATGAACCCAAAATCCTGTTGGTGTCCTGTGATCCTGTGTGGATTTAGTTATTTAGTTTATTGTCTTAAATTGGTCCGGCTGAGAGATGCTAACTTGCACACGATTAGATGTTGTTTGACAGGTAATACCAAAATCCAGCTGTAACCTGGACTGTTGAACAGCTCTAATAACTCTAAGAGCTTTTCACCTGTCACAAAAAAGTTTTAAAATGTTGTTAATACCTGTTAAGACTCTCTAACAACGTTAACAGCATAATACTCACTTTACACTCAGCTTGTCGCTCTCCTGCTTCGTCTGAACAGAATACGTTCACTTTCATTTTACACTAATCAACAGCTTTATGGCGTTTATATTACTACCATAAAGCATTCTGGGAGGGTTTAAAGTTCTTTTAGGATCAGTACAAAGAGCAGAAAAATAAACTAAACTTCACTTAGAAAGACTATTCAACTATAACTAAAGCCAGACTATAAGAAAGTTAAATAAGACCTATTCATTTATAATGTATAACGATGTTTTGTGCTAAAACTAAATATGTCAGTTGAATTTTCTTAAGCCAAGAATTCTTCAGCTCTATGCAGCTCTTCAATAGTCAAAAAATGTTTTCAAATCTGATTTTATCTCCAAACACAACTGTCAATTCTTTTCAATAATGCTCTTCGTTTACTCACCTTGTCGGTCTTCAGTCTTCCTGCTCAGTCTGAACGAAAACTTTTACCTTTCCTTTTTCCTCTGTTAATGAACAACTTTATGGCTGTTGATTAATATTCCACTACTATAAAAGCATTCTGGAAGGGTTCAAAGTTGTTTTGCTATTTTAATGCCATAAATATGTTTTTACATTTAAATTAAAACTGACTAACTTAGTTAAATAAATAAATAAGATTTATGATGCTTGACAGATTTGAAAGACTTGTAAAAGCAGCATATTTCTGCAGCCCTGGAGTCCAGGAGGAGCAGCAGAGGTCAGAATGTGTCGGAGCGCGTTTAACTATTGTCTGCAGTTCCACGCGTGTCCACCGGGTGGCGGTAAAGCACCACATGATATTTCCTTTTTGGAACTTCTTCAGCTGCGTTGAGCTTTAAATCTTCACCTGTCGCTCCCTTTAAGCTCTAAACTTTGCGGTTCTGTGTGTAGTTTGTTGGTTTGAATATTTTTGATGAATTCTGATGACGACTGAAACTGTCAATGACCAATAGAAAGTTGTCCATTTTTCTACTGCGTCACACATTTTCATTATTTATTGTCATTTTGGGGTCTAAACTGGACCAGTTCTGTGAGCTGTTTTGCTTTTTCTGTGGCACCAGATGTTCCAGGCAGGTTCCATCATCGGACACAGACGGAGACAGGTCACGTGACAACAGTCAGCCTTTAGTTCTTTATTACAGGAGGATCTGGTTTATATACAGACACGTATCTGCAAAATACTAAAAAGTATATGAACCCAAAGTACTAAAAAGTCTACATCCACGCACACGCGTGTATTAAGTGTTTATACACACGTGTGCGCGTACGTGCACACTTATATTCATCTAATAACTGTTAGTTTCTAAAACAACAAAGTAGAGTCACTGAGGCACGGCTTCACCTCCTTTACACCGAGGTTTCCCTGAGCAGGTGTGATGAACTGTTGCAGAAGGAAAAGCATGGAACATGTTAATAACCGGACACAACAACACTCAGGTTTATTGTCTGACGGCATCAGTGTCTCTGGTTGCATCTGTCTGAGGAGCATTGTGAAACCAGGAGCAGTGTAAATGAGGGGGGGGGGGGGGCAGTGAGTGGATGCTGCATTCATCAAACACACAATAGTCAGAAGAGAAGAAGGAAGAACAGAAGCCCGTGTTCCTCAGTGTTGGTGTGGAGACGCCTGTTTGGAGGAGCAGGAAGCAGGCTGGACTCTTCCAGCTGGCTTTAATGCCACTTCTCTTCTGAGAACCTCCCAGCAGCTTTCTCTCCACCATCTTTTTACGCTGAAGGTTTTTGATCATTTCAGGTCAGATGTTCTTGGACTGAGGTTAAACATGTTTGTTCTTGTGCTCGGAGCGAACCGATGATCCTCTAAAGTCAGGCATCCTAAAGGTGGATGTTTTCTGAGGCGTGGAGGCTTTAAAGTGGCGCTTTTACCCACTTGTCCTCGTTCTGTTGGAAACTTGATCCAAAAACCTTTTCTGGAGCTTCATGTTCTGCTTTTTTGAAGGAATGAAATGGTTTCATCAGCGCTGCCGGGGGCTGAGCAGGCTTCATAAATCTGAAGCTCTGAGATCCTTTAAAGATCTCCTGGAATCAGCAGATGGGGGTTTGATCAAAAACTGGAAGAATCAGTCAAGCTATCAAATCTTAACTCAGTTGCATGGAGAGCAACAAGCATCAGGACATCACCTTCTACCTGGTCATCAGACGCAAACCTCTCTTCTACGTGGTCAACATCATCATCCCCTGCGTGCTCATCTCCTTCCTGGCCTCGCTGGTCTACTACCTGCCCCCAGACAGTCAGTGCAGAGTCCCAGAACGTACTGAAGCCAGCGTCAGGCAGATGAACAGTCTGGGACCTTTTCAGAATCACAGCTACATGAACTGAGTTAACCTTCAACAGCACCCAAAGAATCAGACATATAGCTGAATATCACGTCAGCACGGGACAACACAGCTAATAAGCAGCAAACATCTGTCACACTCTGCTCCAGCCCATGGACTCAGCACTGCTCCACTGCCCTGCTCACACCACACCCTCTGATCACACACCCGCCCTCACTCGCTGATCACACACCCGCTCTCAGTCACTGATCACACACCCGCCCTCAGTCACTGATCACCACACCTGCCTCACCCACTGATCACACACCTGCCCTCAGTCATTCACTGAGTGAGGGTGATGTTTGGTCACCCGCGCTGTTGTTCACTAGACTCAGATCAACCACACAGACAACAGGAGGCCTTGCAAGGGAGAGCTGACGAGCAGTTCAAGCTTCCTCTCTCAACTCCGTCCGTCTGCTGCTCGCTCTCCTCTCTTTTATTTGGTGCACACAACATTTATGTCAATCTGACCTCATGATTCCTTCTCCGACTTCCTCGTGTCCTTGAACATGGTACCTCTCAGTGCTGGGTACCTAACAGCTTCAATACTTGGTTCAAACACTCATACATTCCTTTTGATTAAACATTCTAAATCTACTTACTATAGCATTGAAACGATAATAGTAATAACAACAATAATTCTTCTCACATTTCCCTCCTGTTTATCGTTAAATGCGTCTAGATTCTCATCATCAGTATTACATCTTTTCATTTCATGAAATTTAAATGCATTACGTCATTTTCCTAGAAACACATTTCTTACACTCAGAGTTCAACATGGGTACAGCTTAAGACATCTCAAACATTTCATTTACATCTTGCATCACATTTGTCCATTCTTCTTCTGATTCCTCTTCATCGTTGTCCAGTAGAGATCGTTCTTCCACCTGCAGCAAAGTACTAGTAACAGCTGATCCCACGAGCCGGCCAATGCAACCCCGAACAAGAGGTACTACACAGCAAGCTAGTATGGCTAATACCAGCAGCACTATCCCTATCATCATTCCTATCTTGAACAACAGTTCCCTCCACCTTGACAACATTCCTGTAAGCCAATCTGATGGGGACTACCATCATCAATCATAGCTCTCTGTAGTTTAGTTAAATTTTTCAATGCGCTATCTATCAGGTGACCGTCCGCATCATTCTCTGGGATGAACGTACAACAGTAATCTCCTACCATTGCACAAACTCCTCCCTGGGGGCCGTTATGAGATCTAAGGCCATCCTATTCTGCATGGTCATCAGTCTTCGCTGTCATTTCTTCCTTGACTCCTGTGAGAGCAACTTTTGTCAAATTAGTAAATACTTTCAACCTGTAATCAACTGTTTCCAATCTCAATATGTTCTTTCCTATTCCTAGCCACGGAAAGAGTGTCATGATCACTTTATTCCGGTTGACCAATGCTTAAACTCTCGTGGTACATCTGTGCCCCACACTGAGTCGTGTGGTTTGAACTCGTCATTCAAATCTCTCCTGGAACGCAACTGTGGTGCAGATCTAGCATTAGCAGCATAAATTATGACTGTGTGATCCTTGAGATGTACTGGAGCACACACTCCTGACCAGTTTGCTGGTAGGTCTGCATACGCATTGTGTCCACATAACCACCATCCCTTATCCACTAATTGCGTGCCTTTGTCTCCTGGCGCGAAAGCGGGATAGTTACATGTACAGTTATAACCTTCTGGACACCTCTGTGTTGAATGATTCTGTGTCCGAGCTGTGAAATTAGCATAGCGCCACCATGTATTCAAACTGTAAGTGTGTGAGGACTCTGGATCTTGTTCTAACCATGAATGTTCTAAGTGGCTAACTACGGTGCGTTTAGCGCGCGTAGCTCTCATCCTGTCTCAGAGCCTCTTTCTGTCCCTGATTACCTCCCTCCTGTCGGAAGTTCCAAAGACCAAAACTCACGAGTCCTGCCGTCACAGCACTCACCACAATTAGGAAGAACAACTTCATTTCCTTTTTAGATCCTCTTCACAGGTTCCGACGGGGTTCAGCCGTTGCTGGACCTATACAGGCCGTCAGCCGTTTACGGACTAACCGCCACTGCTCCCTCGCCTTCACCTGGAAGAATTTTCTGTTTCTTACAATGTGAAAGGTGTATCCACGACAGTTTCCGTCCACTCGAACTGCAGTCTTTGTGGTCAGCTGTACTTGATAAGGACCTTCCCATCTAGGCGTGTTCCACCTCTTCCGCACAAACTTCTTCACCCACACGTAGTCGCCCGGTTGAATGGGTTCCTGGGGGGTGGAATCTGTGGAAGACACAGGACTAGGCAGAACATTTACTGTATTCACACATCGGTTAAGTAACACTTTTTTCAGATAATCTGCTATTGTTTCCTCAACATGTTCTAACTCATTTGTTGTTGCAAAGTATGGTAGGCAATAAGGCCGCCCATATAATGCTTCAAAGGGTGTGATGCCTGTTTTCTTGTGTGGTGTTATGTGCATCCATAATTTCACCAGGTCGAGACAAAACATCCAGTTCTTTCCTGTCTCGTCCATACACTTCTTCAGTCTGTTCTTAATAGTACCGTTGACTCTTTCAACCAACCCTGCACTCTGAGGGTGGTATGCGCAGTGATTCTTCAAATCAATGTCCAAAGTTACTCCTACAGTTTTCACTATCTCATTTACAAAATGGCTTCCATTGTCGCTCCAGATGACCTTCGGGATGCCAAACCTGGGAATGATCTCTCTACATAAAACTTTTGCTACTGTCAGTGCATCTGCTTTTGCTGTGGGGAAAATTTCCACCCACCTAGTAAATCCATCTAACACTACTAGACAATATTGTTTACCTTCACATGGTGTTAGCTGAATAAAATCTAGAAAAACTGTGTGAAATGGATGATTTGGTAATGGTGTAGTGCCTGCAGGGGCCTTAAGGGCTCCCTGTGGGCTGTGTTTTACACAAATAGCACATTGTGAACAAAAATTTTTTGAGTAGGTATGAAATCCTATAGTGTAATAATGTTCATTAACCATCTGTACCATCCCTCCTGTTGAGACATGGCATGGCCCATGGCTCACTAATGCTGCCCATTTATGCATATTCCGGGGAAGGATTGGTTGTTTCCTATGGTTAATAGTCCTTTATCATCCAGTTTGGCTCCTCGCTTCTTCCACGTGGCCTTTTCTTTTTCTGGAGCACTTTGTTGCATTTCTTTTAGAATATCATTATCTGCAGGTTCTAAGGTAAATGATTCCTCATTATCAAGAAGTGTGTTGTTATTTGCTGCAGCCTTTGCGGCTCTGTCAGCAAAGGCATTGCCTTGTGAGACTGCGTCTGTGTTGTTAGTGTGTGCAGTGCATTTACATACAGCTATTTTACGTGGCTGCTGTACTGCTGCCAATAACTTTTTTAACAGTTCTGCATGCATGACCGGTTTGCCGGTCGACGTTTTCATCCCTCTTAAATTCCATTGTTGAGCAAACACAAACAGCGTGGAAAAAGCATATTGACTATCTGTATAAATGGTAACATCTTGTCCTTTGCTTAGTTCACAGGCACGTGTGAGTGCGACGAGTTCTGCTGCTTGAGCAGAATAGGAGGAGGGAAGTGATTTCGCCTCCACCACCTCAGTTGCTGTAACTACTGCATAGGCAGTTCTAGTGCGTCCACAGTCATCCTTTCTCGATGATCCATCCACAAAGAGTGTCTGTCCTGTAGTCAACGCGACATCACTGAGATCTGGTCGCGGCAGGACCTTGGTGGAGACCTCATCCAGGCAGTTGTGCTGGTGTCCCTCTTCTGCGGTGGGTAGCAGCGTCGCTGGGTTTAAGGTTGTGCAGCGACGAATCGTCAGATTCGGCTGAGACAGCAACACTGCCATGCAGGAAAGATGACGTGCTGGCGACAGGAATGCTATCTTACTTTGTAGCAGCAGTATTGATACTGCATGTGGAACTAGCAAAGTTAGCTCATGATATAGCACCACTCCTGCGGAGGCTTTCACTGCCTCAGATGCTGCCACCACTGCTTTAACGCATGGCGGGGGAGTGCACAAGCTACGGGATCTAGCTTGTGGGAGTAGTAGGCCACTGGCTGCCTCTTATCTCCGTGCTTCTGCAACAAAACTGAAGTCATAAAGTCACCCTTGCAATCCACGACCTGCTCAAAAGGCTCCTGATAGTCTGGCAGCTTTAACACTCCAGCACCTACAAGGGCCTGCTTTGTGTGTGTAAATGCTTCTTCAGCTTCAGGGGTCCAAGTTAAACATCAGTCATTGCTAAGGGATTATCATACATCAATGCTTGTAAAGGGGCAGTTATTTTCGCATAATCTAAGATCCATGATCTGCAAAAATTCACAAGTCCTAAGAATGACATCATCTGCTTCTCTTACCCACAGATTAACCATTCTATCTACAGACCACATTCCTTCGGCTGTGGTACGAATCATCAACTGAAGCTGAGAGATAAGATCTCTTCCTAACAGATTTACGGGACATGTGGTGGAGATCACGAAAGGGGCTTTAAGTGTGATTCCACTTACAGGGTCACAAACATCTACAGGAACTGACATTCTTTCTTTAGTTATGAGACCATTTGCTGATCTCACAAAAATCTGTGTAGAAGTTGGTGCCAGGGCTATTGGATCTCTAATTACTGATTTACCTGCACCCGTGTCTACTAAAATGTTAAAGAATTGCCTAACACGGTCAGTTGTTTACTGGTTTGCCTTCAGCAAACAGGAAGATGGTTTCTAAGTCTAAAACATCTTCTAAGTCTTCTTTTTCAAATGGTCAAATTTTGTGCCCTGATTTGTTTTAATTTTTGTGACATCTTTTTCCGGTTCTAGTCATTGTTGAGGGGATTAGAACTTGCTGCTGTCCTCTATTGTATCCCTGGTCACGTTGTTTTTTTTTTGCAATCACATTCCCAGTGTCCATAATTTTTACAATAATGACACCGATCATTTTCACGGGAATTGCCTCCTCCTCCCCTTCCGCCTCGGCCTCGCCCACGCCCTCGGCCTCGGCTTGGGAGAGGGTTGGCATTGAAAAACATGCCTGTTAATTGGTTCTTACTTTTTTGGCATTGTCTTTCAGCATGCATAGCATGTTGTTCATAGCGGCCTAGGTTACAAGTTCCGAAATCAACTAACTGTCTCTCTACCCAGGTTTTTATCTCTGATTTTGATCCCCCATGTATAGCTTGCTTTAACTGCTGTTGGTAGGGACCTTCTGGTTCTTCCGCATACGGAATTCCACTATTTTTCCGGAACACATCTTTCATTCTCATGCTATAGTCTTCAAAACTTTCGTCAGTCTTTTGTCTCGTGGCCGTAATGGCGCTGTAGTCAGCTCGTCTAGTAAAAACAGTTCGCATGCGCTCGTACAGTCTGTCAAGTCTGTCATTTAGTTCTTGGCTGCCAGGCTGCCATGGCGTTGAGTGGCTGGATCCAGGGACCCAATCTCCTCTAACAGTGCCCCATTTCTTGCCATTAACGCACATGAGGACTTGCTGTGTTTCAGTACCGTTAGTATAGTAACTTCTTTTAATTTTGTAATATTGCCTGGCCTGTCTAAGTTACCATCCCAATTGAACTTAGTCATCCACAGCTGAACATATGAGCATGAACCTGGATATTTGTCTTCCATGTGTTTACACGATGCTGGGATTTCGAATTCAGCACCTTTTGTGGAATGTTGGTTGCCCATGTTTGCACTTTATCAGTTTTTATATATTGAGTGGAGACGCCTGATCTCCCGACTGAACAACCCTCAATCCCTACAGGATATCTAGTTCAGTCCCTCCGCCGTGGCCTTATAACCCCTCTTTTTTAATCAGGAGAGTATACACCAAGCTTCTACCTCCGAGGAGGCGGGTGTATCTTGCCTCTGCTTCTCTCCTGATGACCAGGCAGGCAATACCGCGGTATTTTCTGTGTAGCGCTTTTCGTGTCTTATACTCACTCCGTTGTCTCTATGGTTTCTCTCTGAGTTGTTTTAGTGCCTTCTTCCCGTCACTGGAGATGGTCGCCCTGGGAGGACGAAGACCGGCCTTCCGTCAACTCGTGATGAAAGGTCTTTCACTTCGGACGTCTTTTTGACTCCGGCTGCGCGCAGACTTCGGCGTTCGGTCGTCCCACGGCGCTCCTCTCCAGGTCTTGGGATCCGGCTCGAAGGACCAATTTTTGTGAGGGTGATGTTTGGTCACCCGCGCTGTTCGTTTACTAGACTCAGATCAACCACACAGACAACAGGAGGCCTTGCAAGGGAGAGCTGACGAGCAGTTCAAGCTTCCTCTCTCAACTCCGTCCGTCTGCTGCTCGCTCTCCTCTTTTATTTGGTGCACACAACATTTATGTCAATCTGACCTCATGATTCCTTCTCCGACTTCTCCGTGTCCTTGAACATGGTACCTCTCAGTGCTGGGTACCTAACAGCATCAACACTTGGTTCAAACACTCATACATTCTTTTGATTAAACATTCTAAATCTACTTACTATACTTACTATAGCATTGAAACGATAATAGTAATAACAACAATAATTCTCTCACACTGATCACACACGCGCCCTCAGTCGCTGATCACACACCGCCCTCAGTCGCTGATCACACACCCGCCCTCAGTCGCTGATCACACACCCGCCCTCAGTCGCTGATCACACACCCGCCCTCACCCTCTGATCACACACCCGCCCTCACCCTCTGATCACCACCCGCCCTCACCCTCTGATCACAACCCGCCCTCACCCTCTGATCACACAACCCGCCCTCACCCTCTGATCACACACCCGCCCTCACCCTCTGATCACACAACCCGCCCTCACCCTCTGATCACACACCCGCCCTCACCCTCTGATCACACACCCGCCCTCACCCTCTGATCACACACCCGCTCTCACCCTCTGATCACACACCCGCCCTCAGTCACTGATCACACACCCGCCCTCAGTCACTGATCACACACCCGCTCTCAGTCACTGATCACACACCTGCTGTTAAGCTCGAGAGGACTGGCGGTCAAGTGTGGCGGAACCCCAAAGAAGGCAGACAGACACGGGAATTAAAAGTAAACTCAGACGGTTTAATGAAGCAAAAAACAGGAGGGAAGAAACTAAATGAGAGAGAGAGAGAGGCCGAGACAAACTATAGGTGCGTGATGCGGCAGACGAACCAAGTCCGAGATCCAGGGGCGAGAGTCCGTGGGGGAGTCCAAGTGTCCAGAGGCCAGGAGAAATCCGTCCGGGAAGAGGAAGAGGTCAGAGGAAGAGGGGCTAGGAAGGTTGCAGAGGAGCCGGGGGAGACGCTGGAGAACGCTGGGAGTCGCAGGAGTCGCTGGAAGACGCAGGGAGACACAGGAGGCGCTGGGGGTCGCTGGGGAGCCTGGAGAGATGCTGGGTCGACGGGAAGTGTTGCCAAAAACATCAGTAAGATCAAGCACTGGCCTGAGTGCATAGGGGCCTTTTATGGGTGCAGAGTCGTTTGGGCGGATTGGGTGCAGCTGAAGGAGAGGGCCCAGGTGGTGGTGGTTGAGCTGATTGCCCAGGAGGAGGTGGGGCCAGAGTAGGAGTCACAACAGTACCCCCCCCCTTACGGGAGGCACCGGACGACCGCCCAGGAGCATCCGGGTGGTCTCGGTAGGTAGAAGTCTTCGAGGAGGGAGGGGTCAGCGAGATAGGATGGGGGCACCCAGCTCCGGTCTTCGGGGCCGTAACCACCCAATCCACCAGGTACTGGAAGCCCCTTCCCCGTCGGCGGACCGCCAGCAGCTTGTTAACGCTCCACACCGGCTCTCCGTCCGACAGGACCTGTGGGGGAGGTGGAGTCGGAGCAGGAGGGGACAGGGGGCTGGTGGAGAAGGGTTTAATGAGCGAGACGTGGAAGACCGGGTGAACCTTGAGGGCGGCAGGGAGATCCAAACGGACTGCAGAGGGGTTGATGATGCTGCAGATGGTGTAGGGACCGATGTAGCGGGGGTTCAGTTTTCTGGAGGAAGTCTGCGAGGTCTGGAGGGGGGGTCCCGGGCCAACAGCCAGACCTTCTGGCCAGGCCGGTAAGCAGGGGCCGGCCTCCTTCGCCGGTTGGCCGAACGCCGGGACTGCTCAGTGGCCCGCAAGATGGCTTTGCGGGCAGTCTTCCAGATGCGCCGACATCGGCGGAGATGGGCCCTGGTAGACGGCACTGCGATCTCCAGCTCCTGCTGGGGGAACAGAGGGGGTTGGTAGCCCAGGAAACATTGAAAGGGGGACATACCAGTAGCAGAGCTCTCCATGGCGTTGAGAGAGTATTCCACCCACGGCAGGAACTTGGACCAGGAGGCAGGATTGCTGGTGGTCACGCAGCGCAGGGCCGCCTCCAAAGCCTGGTTGGCCCGTTCGGTTTGTCCGTTGGACTGGGGGTGGTACCCAGAGGACAGGCTGACCGTGGCCCCAATCCCCTTGCAGAAGGCCTGCCACACCCTAGAAGTGAATTGGGGGCCACGGTCAGAGACCACGTCAAGGGGGATCCCGTGGAGACGTACGACGTGGGAGACCAGGAGTTCAGCAGTTTCTGCAGCAGAAGGGAGTTTGGGGAGAGCGACAAAGTGGACCCCCTTGGAGAAGTGGGTGCACAATGGTCAGGATGGTGTCGTTCCCTGCGAGATGGGGAGGCCCGTCACAAAATCCAGGGCTATGTGAGACCAGGGTCGACTGGGGACGGGAAGGGGCTGCAGAAGGCCTGCTGGCGAGCGATGGGAGGCCTTGCTGCGGGCACAGACCGTGCAGGCGCCCACAAACTCCCGAACATCCTCTTGGAGGTTGGGCCACCAGAAGCGCCGCTGCACAAACTCCGCCGTCCGACGCACGCCAGGATGGCAGGCGAAACAACTGGAGTGGCCCCACTCTAGCACCTGCGGCCGGACGGAGGAAGGCACGAACATTCGGTCCTGAGGCCCGTTCCCAGGATCTGGCTCGTCTCTCTGGGCTTGCTCGACGGCCGTCTCGATCGGCCAGGAGATGACCCCTATGACCCGGGCCGGGGGAACGATGGTGTCAGGGTCCCTGGGGGCGCCGGGGAATTCCTCGGGAAACTGGCGGGAGAGGGCATCAGCCCGGATATTCTTGGAACCTGGACGGAAAGTGAGGGTGAAGTCAAACCGACTGAAGAAGAGAGCCCAGCGGCCCTGTCTGGGATTGAGTCTCTTGGCCGTTCTCACATAGGTCAAGTTTTATGGTCCGACCACACAAGGAACGGGTGTCTTGCTCCCTCCAGCCAGTGTCTCCACTCCACCAAGGCTCCATAGACCGCCAGAAGTTCCCTGTTGCCCACATCGGAATTTCGTTCAGCCGGATCAAAACGGAGGGAAAAGTAGGCACATGGGTGAATCTTCTGGTCTGCCTCGGACCGCTGGGAGAGGACTGCCCCGATGCCCGCGTCCGAAGCATTGACCTCGACGATGAACTGCCGAGCGGGGTCTGGATGGGCGAGCACCGGAGCCGTCGTGAACCTGTCCTTGAGGGCCGAGAAGGCGGTCTCAGCCTCCGGTGTCCAGGTGAAAGGGCGCGAGGTGGAGGTGAGAGCGGAGAGAGGGGCAGCCACTTGGCTGAACCCTTTGATGAACCGCCGGATGAACCCGGCGAACCCAAGGAACCGGCGAAGCTGAGTGCGGTCGGTGGGGCGTGGCCACTCCACCACAGCCTGGATCTTGGCCGGATCTGCACGCACCCGCCCCTCCTCCACGATGTAGCCGAGGTACCCCACTGAGGCGGAGTGGAAGACGCACTTCTCGGCTTTGATGAAGAGTCGGTTCTCCAAAAGCCGTTGGAGGACCAGGCGAACATGCTGGTGGTGCTCCTCCATGGTGCGGGGAGAAGATCAAGATGTCGTCCAAGTAGACCACCACAAAGACGTTGATCATGTCTCGGAGCACATCGTTGACCAACTCCTGGAAGACGGCGGGGGCGTTGGAGAGGCCGAAGGGCATGACCAGGTATTCGAAGTGCCTGAGGTGAGTGTTGAAGGCGGTCTTCCATTCGTCCCCTTTCCTGATCCGCACCAAGTGGTAAGCGTGCGGAGGTCTAACTTGGTGAACACCGGGCATGAGTGAGAGGCTCGAACGTGGAACTCATAAGGGGAAGAGGGTACTTATTCTTAACGGTGATGTTGTTAAGTTTGCGGAAGTCGATGCAGGGCCTCAGGCCGCCATCCTTTTGGCTACAAAGAAGAAACCTGCTGCTAAGGGGGATGAAGATGGTCTTATGATACCAGAGGCAAGGGATTCTGTGATGTAATTGCGCATCACCTTCTCTGGGATGGAGAGATTGTAAAGTCGACCCGTGGGGTAGGGAGCCCCGGGGAGGAGGTCGATGGGGCAATCATAGGGCCGGTGAGGGGGAAGGGACAGAGCATTGTCCTTACTGAACACTGGGGCTAAATCATGGTAGATAGGGGGACACCAGTGAGATCCGGGGGAGTGAGCGCGGGCCTGGGATTACTGGATGGAGAGGGGGCGGAGCGAAGGCAGTTGGCGTAACAGGCCACGCTCCACCCCAGGATCCGACCCGAAGCCCATGAGATGTGGGGGTCGTGCCTTTCCAACCACGGTCTTCCTAACACGAGTGGAGCGGTGGGGGCGTGCAAAACCAGGAAACGTGTACTCTCTATGTGATTACCGAGAGTGTTAGGGTGAGTGGGATGGTGCGATGCGTGATGTTACCCAGAGAGCGGCCATCGATCGCCGGGGGGGACAGGGAGCGATTGAGAGGAACCAGGGGAATGCCAGCTTGACGCGAGAGAAAAAAGTCATCAGGGACTCATCAGCCCCAGAGTCAATGAGAACACTCACCGGAATAGACTCCTTATCCCAGGAGAGGGTGCGGGGAAGAGGCGGTTGTGTTGCTCGGTGGGTTGGGGAATCACAGCTCGGCTCACCAGTACTCCCCCTACTGGTGAGCAGGCCCTTTTGGTCGGACGGGGCAGGCTTGGATGAAGTGGCCGTTGTTTCCGCAGTACAGGCACAACTGGTCTCGGAGTCTTTGCTCCCGCTTCTGCCGTGAGAGAGACGGGACCAGCCGATCTGCATGGGTTCCTCTCCGGCTCTGGGGGAGGAGTGAGCTGGGGATTGCAAGGGGATGTGAGGAGGCGGGGCGGCAGTGCTGGTAGGGGAGAAGTCAGGGGCAGAGGAAGTGCGGTGGGAGAGTTGGCGGGTAGAACCGCCCGCACGTTGGGCGCGCTCCTGGCGGCGCTCCCGTAGTCGTTCATCCATCTGGAGCGAGAGGGTGATCAGCTCGTTGAGTGACGAGGGGCGGTCCCTCACAATCAGGTCCTTGATTGCCTCACTCAGGCCCCGTCGATAGGCGCTACGGAGCGCGGTCTCGCCCCAGCGGCTCTCTGCAGCCAGGATGCGGAACTCAAGGGTGTACTCCGCAACTGACCGTGACCCCTGCTGGAGAGCGAGCAGACGACTTGCGGCGTCTTCACCGTAGGTGGGGTGCTCGAACACAGCCTTGAACTCCCGTCGAAAGGCGCTGTAGTCTGAGGAGAGGCGGGGGTCCAGGTCGACGGCAGCTATGGCCCAGCTCAATGCCTTGTCGGCCAGGAGGGAGGTTATAAATCCAACCTTGGCCTCGTCGGAAACAAATCTGGAGGGCTGATGGCGGAAGAGCAGCTCACATTGGTGGAGGAACCCCTTGCCCAGGTCGAAATCCCCGCCGAACACACGGGGGCTGGCAAGGTTGGGCTCGGCTCGGGGAGAAAGCGGGAGAGATGGTTCTGATGGAGCAGCCCCGCGGGGGTCGCTGCCTAGCTTCTGCAGAATGGAAGCCAAAACGGTTGCCATGGCGGACATCTGGTTGGAGAGGGCGGACAGGGTACTGGAGGTGGTCTGGGAGGAGCGCTGGGCAGAGTGGGCCTCCACTCTTCTTTCGAGGGGGGAGGGTAACGTGGGGGTCCTAGGGCCGCCCGGCTGCCCCGGGTTCCACCTTGACTCATCTTGGCTTGATCTTTCTGTTAAGCTCGAGAGGACTGGCGGTCAAGTGTGGCGGAACCCCAAAGAAGGCAGACAGACACGGGAATTAAAAGTAAACTCAGACGGTTTAATGAAGCAAAAAACAGGAGGGAAGAAACTAAATGAGGAGAGAGGCCGAGACAAACTATAGGTGCGTGATGCGGCAGACGAACCAAGTCCGAGATCCAGGGGCGAGAGTCCGTGGGGGAGTCCAAGTGTCCGAGGCCAGGAGAAATCCGTCCGGGGAGGGAAGAGGTCAGAGGAAGAGGGGCTAGGAAGGTTGGCAGAGGGAGCGGGGGAGACGCTGGAGAACGCTGGGAGTCGCAGGGAGTCGCAGGGAGACACAGGGAGGCGCTGGGGGTCGCTGGGGAGCCTGGAGAGATGCTGGGTCGACGGGAAGTGTTGCCAAAAACATCAGTAAGATCAAGCACTGGCCTGAGTGCATAGGGGCCTTTTATGGGTGCAGAGTCGTTTGGGCGGATTGGGTCCAGCTGAAGGAGAGGGCCCAGGTGGTGGTGGTTGAGCTGATTGCCCAGGAGGAGGTGGGGCCAGAGTAGGAGTCACAACACCCGCCCTCAGTCACTGATCACACACCTGCCCTCAGTCACTGATCACACACCCGCCCTCACTCATCAATCAGATCACCTACCAGTATATATTCTCCAGCCTCACACTCACTCGGTGCCAGATTGTCTCTGCTATGCACGACCTTCCAGTGTTTACCTGCCTGTCTTCCCGGTATCGACCCTGCCTGTGTACGACCTGCCTGTTCTGCCTGCTTCAACCAGGTCCACTGCCCTGCCCTCGAACTGTTCTTTGTGTGCCAGATTACAGTTAATAAACCTGTTAACTGATCATCAGTTCATTGCCTGTTTTGTACTGCACTTGGGTCCATACCATACCCGTCACAACATCGGTAGTGGGTGGAGCTGAGGGGTCGCCATTAATTGAGAAACATAAATTAGCTCCCCAACAGATTTCTGAATATCTTTTAAAAAGGATAATAAAAGTTTGTTGTGTGTGTGTGGTGTGTGTGTGTGTGTGTGGAAATTGACACTGTCCATCTCGGTGCTGCTCGCTCAGTCTGTCTTCCTACTCTTGATCTCTCAAAGGCTCCAGAAACATCCACGTCCGTTCCACTTATTGTGAAGTAGGTAAACGCACCATTTACTCCACATCACTTTAACTCTGAATTAGATATATTCTGCTTCTCCAAACTATATCTACATTAGGGCTGCAGAACCAGGTGACAACCGGCTGAGATTTAAAAAATGGGAAACATCTGAGTGTGTTTGTGTGTTGAAGATATTTGATGTTCAAGACAAACACATCCTGTTGTCCCTTTGTTGAACAGATGAACATCAGGATATATTAACATGTGACTTAATAATATATGAAAGAGGATATATGAACATGTGACTTAATAACATATGAAAGAGGATGTATGAACATGTGACTTAATAACATATGAAAGAGGATGTATGAACATATGACTTGATAATATATGAAAGGATATATGAACACATGACTTGATAACATATGAAAGAGGATATATGAACATGTGACTTAATAACATATGAAAGAGGATATATGAACATGTGACTTAATAACATATGAAAGAGGATATATGAACATGTGACTTAATAACATATGACTTGATAACATGAAAAGGATGTATGAACATATGACTTGATAATATATGAAAGAGGATATATGAACATGTGACTTAATAATATATGAAAGAGGATATATGAACATGTTACTTAATAACATATGAAAGAGGATGTATGAACATATGACTTGATAACATATGAAAGAGGATATATGAACATGCGACTTAATAATATATGAAAGAGGATATATGAACACATGACTTGATAACATATGAAAGAGGATATATGAACATGTGACTTAATAATATATGAAAGAAGATATATGAACATGTGACTTAATAACATATGACTTGATAACATGAAAGAGGATGTATGAACATGTGACTTAATAATATATGAAAGAGGATATATGAACATGTGACTTAAAAAACATAAGAGAAAGAGGATGTATGAACATATGACTTGATAACATGAAAGAGGATGTATGAACATGTGACTTAATAATATATGAAAGAGGATATATGAACATGTGACTTAATAACATATGAAAGAGGATATATGAACATGTGACTTATAACATATGAAAGAGGATATATGAACATGTGACTTAATAATATGGGAAGAGGTTCCGAACCATCTGGTGCAGGACTACCAGGTTCTGTAGCAGCTTTGTCCCCCAGGCTAATCAGACTTTTGAATTGGAAACCAATCCAATAGGAGTATCTTGTCTGACTATTGATCCGACTGAAAAATTCAGGTATTGTACAGTTTTTATAGACTATTAATCTGACCTGCACATTTTGCATCTCCTGGTTTTGTACAGTTTTATTTGTCCAGATACTTTGTACAGTGTAGTATACATTCCAATATTAATTTTGTACATTACATATTTTATCACCATGCTTAGCCGATGTCTAATATCTAAAAATCTTCCTAAAGGGCATTTAGAGAACTTTTAATATTGGCCACATTGTGGTGAAATGTGTTGAATATACAGTAAGATTACATCCAGATTTTCCTGTAAAAGCAGACTTTCCTGTTCCCCTGAGTTGGACAGGTGGAGATGTCCCCTCAGGGCCACTGTCTGCCTGATCCATGAGACATGCATGTGTCAAAGATCAAAGGATCTGTTTGCTCATTGCTCCACATTTGAAAATGGAACAGCACCAAATTTGACCCTGATCCAATTTTAGCCATAAAAGGAGCCATCTTCAATGAAAAACATAGAAGAAAATATTCTAAAACTCAATATACGCTATCGTTTATAGTTTAGTGCAAAAAGAAAATGAATGCTATTAATGCCAAAGCACCAATTGTGCATATTGTCCTCACCCATTTACCCAGATTGGTAATAAACCAAAATGAAGAGATAGTCCTGAGCAAGGAAACAACCTGGTAGGTGGTCTGCTGCATGTGTTCTCATTACCTGAACCTCCACATCGAAGGATGGAGGAAGCAGAGCCATTACGTTAGGCATTTCACAGATTTATTAAATGTATACTGTAGCTAGACAACAAAATTATCCGTGATATTCTATAATAACAAAGATGTTCTCTAAAGTAATTTAATCTACAAAAATACTTAAATCACCCAAAATACTAACAGGTTTTACTCTACCCATTTGTGCCTTTTTATATTAATCTGAAATACAAGTTAAAAATTAGTCAAAGTTGGAGTCCCAATTGTACATAAAAGTTAATCATGTTTGTTTTCCTTTTCTTTTTGATCAAAATTCTACCCAAACTAAAAATGGATACTTTTTGATATGAATTTGTTTTCCAGTGTTTTTGATTTGTCATTGCTACTAAGAATAGTTCCAAAAATAATCCTAAAGTTACAAATATACCACCTTTTTAAATCCACAACATGTCCCCCACCCCGCAGCCAAGATCCTTCTTCCAAGATGATTTTAAGGCCATTGATACACGTACAAATGTGCACACGTGTCTAAATATACATCTGTGCACCCATCCCTCCTTCTTTCCCATCACCCACTGCTATATCCTTTGCTGGGGGTGGGGGTAGGACATGATGTTTGTAATGGAAAATCGAGTTGTCATTGTAATGTTGAAATAATGATTGGATAATGTGCACCCTTAACCCTAACCCTCAAAAGGTCACTGCTCATTTACATGTTGTGTCACATATTTACACTCTTTCCTTTATGTTGGCCCCATAAGGATGCCAGCAGAGGCTCTAGGACCTAACCTCAATCCCTAACCCTAACTAATCCTCATTATTCAACCCTCTCCCTATCTGATACTAAATTCTAGATGGCCCATGGTCCTACTCTAATCCTAACCCATTTATTCTAACCCTAACCGATGTCCCCATACCTAACCCAAGCTAGTGCCCGCTGCATTTAACCTGTTTGTCTAACCCACACCAAAGTAGGCCCAGTATAAATTAAGCCCCAATGAGGAGGAGCCCAAATGACTAAGGGGGAGAAAACTAAAGACAAGTACAGTGCCACATAGCCCAACGAGGCTAAGGGGAAGGCATAGGTATTGGGAGGCAAAAGGGAGGAGAGGGAGAAATTGGGTTAAGGAAAGGAAGAGTATCAAGGAAAATATGGAGTGAAGAAACAGAGGGTGAGAAAGGTTCAGAATAAAAGGAAGAGGGGCAATTCAAAAGAAAGGAAGAGACACATAAAAATTAAAAAAGAAGGGAAGGGAAATTTAAGTTGAAAACTAAAAAACACAGGGACAAAGTAAGAGGAGTATTTAAAGGGAAAGAGAAACCTGAATAACTCAGATGGGAAATAGTCACTGAAGGGACAACAGGGCAACATAGAGGGGAAATCAATTGGAGAAGTGAACAAAGACAGAAACACAAAGATTATAATTAGGAGGTGGGAAAGGGAAAAAGCAGGGGACAATCTTATGTTAAGGCCCAAAGGCCAACATAATTATTTTTTGATCATCTTGCCTGAAGAAGGCCAACAAAGGCCGAAACGTAGCGCTCTGCTGATCACAGCTAAGGCCAGAGAGCCTAATTTTTTGAAACCCCACCAACTTAGGGTGGTGGATATTTAACTTATGAAGATGGGGGTCTCTGCCTGGGACCTCCTTGGATGGCCTGTGCATTGCTTCGCCCTAGGGGAAAGCCAAACTCTTTAAACCTATCCCAGCCCGTGCCTCGGGAGGAACTGGGTAGAATGGCCCCCATCTAATTTTCAGAGCCCTATGGCTAACCCCCCACCCATCCTAACCCTAAAACTCAATCCAATTAGATGTAACCCCAACCCCTAACCCCAACGCCTAACCCTAACCTCAATCCCTAACCTCAGGGTTAATTAAATGATTAGGAAACGGGAAAAGGGACAAAAGCAAAGGGACCATTGACGGCCAAGGGGCCACCATATTTAAAATTGATCAGCTCGCCTGAAGAAGGCCAAAACTGGCCGAAACGTCGCGGCACCAGGCTGATCTCAGCTAAGGCCAAAAGAGCCTACATTTTTGGAAACCCCACCACCTTAGGGTGGTGGACATTTAACTTTTTTGTGTGGGGAGTCTCTGCCTGGGACCCCCTTGGATGGCCAGTGCATTGCTTTCCCCGGTGCTTCGCCCCAGGGGAAAGCCCAACTTTTAAACCTAACCCCTAACCCTAACTCTAACCCTGACCCTAGGTATGACAAGACAAATACACAGACTGACAGATTTCATCAAACCATCCACACCAACAATAGAAACAAGGAATAAAATCCAAGAAAATACCAAACAGTGGATGAACAATACCATCTCTATACTCCACCAACACTACACAAACACAATTACATCCATCCCTACCGCACCCTTAAACACACTAGCAGTTCAAATAGCAACCGGCTGGGCCCAAAAACGGTATGGCCCCAAACTCACAACAACAACAGTACAAACATTCCATACACTCTGCCAAAACAACCAGGTAAATACCACTTCCACGCCACAACTCCAAAATCCAACCAGAAATCTACCAACCCACTCTCTAGCCACCATTCCGAAAGTAGCTGAAGAAAATCATCTACCAGTACCAAAGCACAAGAAAGGCCCAAACATCTCACTCCACCTAGGACCACGCACATCGCTTAGTGAACAAATACAGCAGTACTTCGAAACACCCAGATATCCAGTAGAAAATCCAACAACTACTACACAGGCCAACACAGTACCATTCAGGCTCCCCTCATACCTACCTTAAAACATCCTCCTCATACAACTACAAAACCGAAATTGACTAGATATACAACAAGAACAGGACCCATAAAACCAAGGACTCCCCCCTCACCCAGAAACCCACAACCCACACCACAAACCAAGACCCCTCCCAGCCAACCAACACCACCCTTAGAACACTCTTACAACTTTTCAATCCCGTCCACTTCAACCCCAACAACCAGGCGAGTCACCTGGGGACCCCTCCCATCCAAAGAACAGGGTCCCCTTATTTTACCTATCCCCCCCATGGATCCTCCCGTCATCAGACAACCGACCAAAACTGCCCTCACCACACCCAAAGCACTCATAACAACAGCGGAACTCCACTACTCAGAAACCCGACCGATGAAAGTTACTAATACACAGGATCTCACATCAATTACACTCAGTTCCCATTCAAATGATTCTTCTCACTCACCTGATAACTTTGTCCCCTCCTCCACACAGCGACCTTCTGCAGAAATTTAGAGAGATCTAATTAAACTGTCTACTCCATCACAATGCAAGCCCCAGGGAGTGAGCGGGTCCTCAAAAGTCGACACTGACTGCCAGACGACCTTTTCTGAGCCCCCTACCTTACTTGAAACATCTGAGGGGCCTTCATTGATAAACCGCCAGCCTCACAGCACCAGCACACCTACCGACTGTACTTACCTGTCCCTTCTCCCCTCCCCCACTTTTATCCTAACCCTAACCCTAATTGAACTGGGGACTAACATGCGTCGGCCAGTGCCTTGCTTGGGGCTCTCGTAAGAACTATGCTGACGATGGTCAGGGTAGTGAGTCCTTGAGTGTATACGTCATTCACCTAACCTGGGCCGGAGCCTCGGACCAGCTCTGTTCATTCAACCCAAAGAACTGCCAAGGGACCATTTGCTTTTTTCTCCAGTTTTTCTTCTTTTTTTCCCCTCTTTTGTTTTCGTTGCAGCTTTTTTCTTTTGTTCCGGGTTCAACGGTATTCTTCTATAACGATAGATATAGAATTCACTCCGGATTCGGTTTCTTACCTTGTGTTGGGAAGAAATGGGCAGGAACGTAAAAACTAATCCTGTTTTCTTTTTTCTTCTTCTCTTTTCCCTGGCTTTATTCTTCGGTTTCCCTCGACACATCCCTTTTCCACGATATCAAAATCGGCACTCAGGGTAAGATGGATGCAAGAGAGGATTTCACCTTACTGGTGCAGGCACTAACACGCCTAATGCTAGCCCACCATAAAAGGATGGTACTTCCACAAAAACCAGAAGATCCAGTACCGTCTTTCCTGGCAGAGGTGGAGGCATACTTAATCCGAATGGTCCAACCTTTTTGTCCATCAGAGGAGATGAACCTCTGGGCACATTATAATGCGAAAAACTGGACAAGGGCCACGATCGAGACCTTAAAGGACCATTACCTCCGGGTACAGGCGGGGGCCATAGAGATGATGAGACCACTACTCGTGGTGGACTGGGATAGGGCGTTTTTGGTGGCCGCACGGAGGGCACGTCAACACACGCCCCATATAAAAGAAGAGGCATTGGAGGCTGCACGAGTCGATTTGGAGAAAATTATGTGGCCTTCATTTCCTATCGAGGCGGGGAACAGGGAAATAAGGAAGGACACTAGGGGAGTACAGGGGAAACCACAAACGGCACAAGATAAGGCAGCCCGTGGGGGAACATCCTCTACCACAAGCTGGCAAATGACGGACTGTGGGACAACAGAAAACCCACAGGACACTGACCAACCGGGAGGAATGGTGAAGGAATCCGGGGCAATGGGTTCAGGGACCCCTCCCACGAGGCCCACGATGGAAGAAAAGGGGGAGGGAGTGCAGGATCAGGGTGGGAACCCAGGGGGAGCATCGTATATTCCACTTTCACCAGAAATAACAATTGAACACAATACACACAAAACACCACGACTGGAAGCACTGGACGATAGGGAGACACAGACAATGGGCTCGGCAATACTAAGGTCGAAACGAGATATGGAAGAGGAGGAGGAGGAGGATGATGAGGGGGAGGAGGAAGAAGGGAATAAGGAGGATCAAAACCCCCGACCCGTAAAAGCCAGATATTGGAAACCAGCACCATGCCTCCCCTTACACACATGTCACTCGCACCGAGGGGAGGGAGATCGGAGTTGGGCCCTTATACCACAACGCCAAATAATGATTATAGGGGACTCCAACCTCTCGAGGTTCCCGAAAATTTGGGATCCCCGTGTACAGGTAGACAGCTTCCCGGGGGCAAAATTTTCACATGCGGTGCAGCTACTTAAGAACGGGACACCACCATCCCCGCAGGTGACCAAGGTCATCCTGTCATTTGGGATAAATGACTCACATACTTCAAATCCATCACATTTGCGGGAGGCATTAGGGGCTCTTTATAATGTAGGCTGGGCTACATTCCCGAATGCGTCGGTCCGCATACCGTTGATTAATTTCAGCAGCACTTTACCCACACCAACACAGCAAAATTTGAAGCTCATTAATGAACTAATCAGAACCTACAATGCATTCATTCCACGGTTGGATAAAACAAAATTTAGTACCATGGCAGACGGGATACACTGGACAATGGAGACGGCAGACAACATGTGGAAACATTGGAAGGTTTTTTTAGGATAAAGGAGAGCCGGTGGGTCGGAGGAGCTTCCACCACAAACAAGGAGGTTATAAACCTGTCAACACATTTTCAACTGACTCAACAACAATTATCACTATTGAACAGGGGACTCTCATTTGTCCCAACTACAACAGCCTCGAGGACTACACGACAGGTATTGGCAATGGATCTTTACAGGTATCATAGACGACTCAAGTTGAGCACCTATTTTGGCCCGCAACCCCCACGGGGGGGGGGGGTAAAACTTTCACGGGAATCTCCACGTGGGAACCAGACATCTCCCAACTTCCATCACCGCTACTAGAATTAATAAGTGAAGATGGGAGAGCGCTCAATAACTTAAAATACAGGCCCGAGAGTCCGAATTTACCGCCGGAAGAGGTACAGGCCCTCAAGGGACTGAGGAAAAATTATGAAATAATTATTAAGCCTGCAGATAAGGGGAGTAGTATAGTGTTAATGGATCGACCGGATTATGTTATGGAGGCATTACGCCAACTTCAGGACAGTCACTATTACCCCTGGCCCGGACGGCGTGTCTCCCTCCACCCTGAGGCACTGCGCAGAGGAGCTGACTCCTGTCTTCACAGACATCTTCAACTCCTCCCTGGAGTCGTGCCAGGTGCCAGCCTGCCTCAAAACCTCAACCATCGTCCCTGTCCCCAAGAAGCCACGGATCACTGGGCTTAACGACTACAGACCTGTGGCGCTCACCTCTGTAGTCATGCACCTCAAGCCACCAGTCTGTCAAACTGATCAAGTTTGCGGATGACACCACCCTCATCGGTCTCATCTCCAATGGCGATGAGACTGCCTACAGGAGGGAGGTGGCTCGACTGGTGTCCTGGTGCGGACACAACAACCTGCAGCTGAACGCTCAGAAGACAGTGGAGATGATTGTGGACTTCAGGAAAGTCACAGCCCCTTTGCCCCCCTTGCCCTCATGGACTCCCCCATCACCATCACGGACTCCTTCCGCTTCCTGGGCACCACCATCACCCGGGACCTTAAGTGGGAGCCAACCATCAGCTCCCTCATCAAGAAGGCCCAGCAAAGGATGTTCTTCCTACGGAAGCTGAGGAAGCTCAAACTGCCTCCCAGGATGTTGGCGCAGTTTTATACGGCCATCATCGAGTCCATCCTCACCTCCTCCATCACCGTGTGGTTTGCTGGTGCCACCGCCAGGGACAGACTGAGGCTGCAGCGCGTCGTGCGCGCTGCCGAGAAGGTGATCGGCTGCAGGCTTCCATCCATCCAGGACCTGTATATCTCCAGAACCCGGAGGTGTGCAGGTCGGATCACGGCCGACCCTTCCCACCCTGGTCACGGACTGTTTTCCCCCCTCCCCTCAGGCAGGAGACTACGGTCCATTCGGACCAGAACCTCCCGCTACACTAACAGCTTCTTCCCCTCTGCCATCAGGCTGCTGAACACCAAGTGACTTATCACTTAAGCACCATGTACAGCAGCCAGCCGGACTCATAAACAATACATTACTCCTCATGGACCTGCACTATTTCTTACCACTCACTATTTATGTATATACTGTATATAAGTCTTATTTTATTTTATTTATCTTATTCTAGTGTGGTGTTGATGTCTAGTGTTATGTTGAATGTCGCAGCGGCACACCATGACAAATTCCTAGTTTGTGTAATACTGTGTATTACATGAACAATGGCAATAAACCTTCTTCTGATTCTTCTGATTACATTCAGCTAACAAAACCAATATACCAGGAAACGGCGGAAATAATTGCAGCGGAACTTCAGGCACTGTATGAATCAAAGATTATAACAAAGGAACAGCAAAAGTACTTACTGGGACCGAAACCACCGCGCCCCAGATATTTTTACCTCCTCCCAAAAATACATAAACCAAGGAGAAAATGGACAATCCCGGATCGCATCCCACCTGGCCGACCTATAGTGTCGGATTGTGGTAGTGAGAGTTATGGGGTAGCGGAGTACTTGGAGCACTATTTGACCCCCCTGTCAACACAACATCCTAGCTACATAAAGAACACTCAGCACTTCTTGTCCAAAATTGGAGCATTGACAGTGAAGGAACCTTGTTTTCTCTTTACGATGGATGTGTGCAGTTTATACACAAATATTGAAATCCCACGGGGGATGGGGGCCATCCGGAAAGTACTAGCACGTCACCCGGACCCAAACCGACCGGATGACGTCCTTTTGAGACTTTTGGAAATTAGTCTCACGAGGAATGATTTTGTTTTTCAGAATAAATTTTATTTACAGGTCAAGGGAACGGCGATGGGGAAACGGTTCGCACCAGCATATGCAAATATATACATGGCAGAATGGGAGGAGGAAGGGTTTAAAAAGTGCAAGCAACTGCCCCTGATATACCTGAGGTATTTGGATGACATCTGGGGGGTCTGGACACGGTCGAGGGAGGACTTTGACAACTGGGTAAGGATTATGAATGAACACCACGAGTCAATCAAAGTAGAGGTGACCACACATGACACGGAAATAAACTTCCTTGATACAACGACCTTCAAGGGCCCGAATTTTTGGGAGACGGGAAGATTGGACACGAAGATGTACTTCAAACCGACGGACTCCCATTCACTTCTCCATAAAAAAAGTTTTCACCCGAAACATGTATTTAGGGGGATTGTGAAATCACAGCTGTTACGGTACTCCCGCATCTGTACACAGAAGCAGGACTGTGAGGATGCGAGGAAGGTACTGTTTGCAGCCCTGAGAAAGAGAGGTTACTCAAGGGGTTTCCTCCGGGGAATTAATAAGTCCTTGGATCAAGCTCCAACACGGGAGAAAACACAGGGGAAACACGGAGTCCCTTTAGTGGTTACTTACTCCACTTTCGGAAAACAGGTAACCCGGGTATTACGGAGAAATTTTGGGAGGATCCTGAAAGGTACAGCATTGGATAGAACATTTAGGGTGATCCCAGCCTACAGGGGCAACCCGACCTTAAAACAACTGTTGGTACGGGCAAAATTGCCGGAAAAGACCGGGAGGGGGACCTCAAAGATCCGAAAATATACATCAATAAAGGACCCTGTTACGAAACATGGGTTTAGGGTGCCGAACCATATCCCGCAAACACAGGCGAACTGTGTTTACATTATCAAATGTACTAAATGTGGGAAATTCTATGTAGGGGAGACGGGTAACGGTTTGAACACCAGACTCACCCAACACAAATATACAATAAGGAAGAACCTAGAACAAAAATCACATTTAATCACTCATTTCCAGGACCACGGGATTAGAAATTTCACCGGCTATCCACTGGAACACGATCCGAACTGGACGACAGCTCAGAGAAGGAGAAGGGAGAGGTATTGGATTGACAAGCTCATAGTTATTACCCAGTAGGGCTCAACGAACGACGCCCAGGGTTGTCATCGGAATAGACAAACTCAGGACAAGGGGAAGGAAAAACAAAGGGAGCGCTGGTTTCCTTGGACCCTGGGAGGGGAGCGCGGATTTCCTGGGATCCTAGAAACGGACGGGGATCCGGAAGTCGGGAGAGAGATAAAGTACAGGGGTTTGGGTTCGTGGTGTTTGTTGGTAATTGTTTGTAATTTGGGGTGGAATTATTTGGACATGGTTAATATGTACACTCATAATTCTATGAGCACCTTGGGAGTACGGAATTGTAAATATTGTAAAGTACACAGAGGGTGATGGATTGTCCTGGTTTGTAACAAAATAAAGTATCAATTACAAGAGGAAAATTCGATACCAGTGACTCTGGTATTGAGGGGAGGAAATGATGGAAACTGATCCCTACCACTCCTCTGTGGATTGAAATATTACGAGCACTATGTTGTCAAATAATTCTTTCATTAAACACAACGGACGAAAACGGGTAAGCTGGTACAGGTATGGGAATAGGAGCAACAAAATTAAAGAAAAGTAACAAGGTTAAGGAAACTTTCCCACAATCCTTTGCCCACACATTTACCACACCCCCTTCTTTTCACATCGGGGAGGGGTAGGTAAACAGGTGTTTTGAGGGCAATAGATTAGAATACCTGTTCCAAACGTGCACCGTCACACGGACGGTTAGCAGTCGGAGTAAGGTTATGGGGATAAATCAGGGACCTGTAAAAACATCAGAGAAGGAATGGCACGGGGATAAGATGTATAACCATAGGGATCTCATCAACTATGTTCTACAAATAAACCCAAGAGGTATACAATAAACTATGGAGTGCTGGTACAGGTAGGTGAATAAAAGCAACAAAATTAAAGAAAAGTAACAAGGTTAAGGAAACTTTCCCACAATCCTTTGCCCACACATTTACCACACCCCCTTCTTTTCACATCTGTGAAGGGGGTGGGTAAACAGGTGTTTGAGGGTAATAAATTGGAACCATCTGTTTCAAAGGTGCACGTCCCACGGAGGGATAGCAGTCACAGTAAGGTCGAGGGGACAAAAAAAGAGGGGCCTGTGAAAACATCAGACAAGAAATCCCACAAGGAGGATGGGTATAACCACAAGGGTCTCATCAACGATCTTCTACAAATAAACGCAAGAGTTACACAAATTATGGAATGCCTGTAAGGGTAGGGGAAGAAAAGTAATAGAATTAAGGTAGGGCAACAAGGGTAGGGAAATTTTCCCATAATTCATTGCCCACACATTTACCACACCCCCTTCTTTTCACACCTGGGAAGGGGTGGTAAACAGGTGTTTTGAGGGCAAAAAATTGGAACCACCTGTTTCAAATATACACCATCCTACAGAGGGATAGCAGTCACAGGAAGGTAGAGGGGACAAAGTAGGGACCTGTAAAGAAACATCAGATAAGAGACCGAGGAGAAAGAAGAGCAATAAAGAACGGAGACAAGAAATCAAGTTGAAGATACGGAAGAAAAGGACGACCGGGCATTGGAAAGAACAAACGGTTCCATTAGCGAGTGTAGGTACGTGTAAGCGACACTCTCCCTTTTTTCCTAGCTCGCTCCACTTCGGGGGGTTTTCTTTGGCGGCAAGAGAGAGAACAACCGATCACAACCCTGTCCGGCTGGGCTATGGATACCTAGCGGTGTTAACGAAGTAGCCTAATGCTAAGCAGGGAGTAAGTATGCGGCCCCCCGTTGTCCCGACTCTAGGGCCACTGCGGGTGTGGTGGTTCAGGGCGTCAGAACCTTAAACGTGGCCCAGTCTTCTATGGGGGTTAGCCCCACACATGCACCACTCCATCCTGCACCCATACGTCTTAGTCTAAAACCGGCCACTAAAAATGGAAATTGGGCGTCCTTCAAATTGCCACCCTTCACCATAGACCCGTCCCTCAGTCTGCCGTAGGGATTGAGCCGGGGACGCACCGGGACCTAGACTCGCACGCGGAAAAAAACCTAGACTCTAAAAACCAAGTGGACAGTGTAGTGTAGCTCAGAATGAGACACACCCCGGAGACGGCGCACCTCCGGCGGGACCATCCTTGGGTGAGAGTGTCTTGTGATAAGCGGTCGAAACACTCTGAGACCTCAAGGCGCACAACTGATGATGTGTCTCACAAGAGAGCCTGGACGTTGCAATGTCTCACTCCAGACGGATTTCCCTGCAGTAGCGGTTGGACTTCATTGGTGCGTACCACATGAGGGGAACTGCTGCAGCAACATCTTGGAATGGAGGGGAAACCCTGATCTGCCCAGCTCTCTTGAAAAAAAGGATATTCTTATACACACTCATGGATTACTTTCTAACCTTCATAACCCTAAACCCAACCCCTAACCCTTCCGTTAACCCGAAACCCTACCCCTAAACCCTAACCCCAACCCCAACCCCTAACCCTAACCCTTAACCCAACCCCTAACCCTAATCCTAACCCTAACCCCAACCCCTAAACCAAACCCCTAACCCTAACCTAACCCCTAACCCTAACCAACCCTAACCCTAACCCTATCCTAACCCTAACCCCAACCCCAACCCCTAACCCTAACCTAACCCCTAACCCGACCCCTAACCCTAAACCCGACCCCGAACCCTGAACCCGACCCCTAACCCTAACCCCCTAATCCTAACCCTCTAACCCTAACCCTCTAACCCTCTAACCCTAACCCTCTAACCCTAACCCTCTAACCCTAACCCTCTAACCCTAACCCTAAACCAAAACCCCTAACCCTAAACCAAACCCTTAACCCTAACCCTTAACCCTAACCCTTAACCCTAACCCTTAACCCTAACCCTTAACCCAACCCCTAACCCTAATCCTAACCCTAACCCCAACCCCAACCCCTAACCCTAACCCTCTAACCCCTAAACCCAACCCCTAACCCTAAACCAAACCACCAACCCTAACCCTAACCCTATCCTAACCCTAAACCCAACCCCTAACCCTAAACCCAACCCCTAACCCTAAACCCAACCCCTAACCCTAAACCCTAACCCTAAAACCCTAACCCTAAAACCCTAACCCTAACCCTAAAACCCTAACCCTAAACCGACCCCTAACCTTAACCCGACCCCTAACCCTAACCCTCTAACCCTAACCCTCTAACCCTGAACCAACCCCTAACCCTAATCCTAACCCTAACCTAACCCTCTAACCCCTAAACCCAACCCCTAACCCTAACCCTATCCTAACCCCAACCCTATCCTAACCCTAACCCAACCCCTAACCCTAATCCTAACCCTAAACCCAACCCCTAAACCCAACCCCTAACCCTAAACCCAACCCCTAACCCTAAACCAAACCACCAACCCTAACCCTAACCCTATCCTAACCCTAAACCCAACCCCTAACCCTAAACCCAACCCCTAACCCTAAAACCCTAACCCTAACCCTAAAACCCTAACCCTAACCCTAAAACCCTAACCCTAAACCGACCCCTAACCTTAACCCGACCCCTAACCCTAACCCTCTAACCCTAACCCTCTAACCCTGAACCAAACCCCTAACCCTAATCCTAACCCTAACCTAACCCTCTAACCCCTAAACCCAACCCCTAACCCTAACCCTATCCTAACCCCAACCCTATCCTAACCCTAACCCAACCCCTAACCCTAACCCAACCCCTAACCCTAAACCCAACCCCTAACCCTAAACCCGACCCCGAACCCTAAACCCGACCCCGAACCCTAAACCCAACCCCTAACCCTAAACCCAACCCCTAACCCTGAACCCAACCCCTAACCCTGAACCCAACCCCTAACCCTGAACCCAACCCCTAACCCTGAACCCAACCCCTAACCCGACCCCGAACCCTAAACCCGACCCCTAACCTAACCCCTAACCCTAACCCTCTAACCCTAACCCTCTAACCCTAACCCTCTAACCCTAAACCCAACCCCTAACCCTAACCTTAGACCCAACCCCTAACCCTAAACCCAACCCCTAACCCTAAACCGACCCCTAACCCTAACCCTCTAACCCTAACTCTAAACCCAACCCCTAACCCTAAACCCCTAACCCTAACCCTAAACCCTAACCCTAACCCTAAAACCCTAGCCTTAACCCGACCCCTAACCCTAACCCTCTAACCCTAACCCTCTAACCCTGAACCCAACCCCTAAACCCTAATCCTAACCCTAACCTAACCCTCTAAGCCTGAACCCAACCCCTAACCCTAACCCTAACCCACCCCTAACCCGAACCCACCCCTAAACACAAACCCAACCCCTAAACCCTAAACCCAACCCAAACCCTGGACCCAACCCCTAATCCTAACCCGAAACCCAACCCCGAACCCTGACCCTGACCCTGCCCCTAGCCCTTGTCCCCTGGCCCCAAACCCACCTTGGCATGGTACATGTGGGGCATGGACTTGCCATTGCTCTGGCGCACCTTGTCGGCTCTTCTTGCTGTCTCCTTCTGATATGGTACCTGTGGGCAGGTGGGAATTGAACTGGGGACTAACATGCGTCGGCCAGTGCCATGCCTGGGACTCTCGTGAGATCTATCCTGACGATGGTCGGGGTAGTGAGAGTCCTAGAGTGTATACGTCATTCACCTAACCCCTAACCCTAACCCTAACCCCTAACCTAACCCTAACCCTAACCCTAACCCCTAACCCTAACCCTCTAACCCTAACCCTCTAACCCTAACCCTCTAACCCTAACCCTCTAACCCTAACCCTAACCTAACCTAACCTAACCCTAACCCTAACCCTAACCTAACCCTAACCCTAACCCTAACCCTAACCCTCTAACCCTGACCCTCTAACCCTAACCCCTAACCCTAACCCTCTAACCCTAACCCTAACCCTAACCCCTAACCCTAACCCTAACCCTAACCCTAACCCTAACCTAACGTGTGCGCGTAAGTGCGCATGTGTGCGCTTGCGGAACTTAATCACTTACACACTCACTCAATCTCACACTCACTCACACACAGACACTCACACATGCACATTAGAGCTTTCAAAATATTACCTTAAAAAACATTACGTTCGAGTGTGCGCAAGTGTGTGCGCGCGCGTGCGCGTAAGTACGCGTGTATGCGCGTAAGTGCGCGCGTGTGCGCTCATGTGCGCGTAAGTGCGCGTGTGTGCGCGTAAGTGCGCGCGTGTGCGCTCATGTGCGCGTAAGTGCGCGTGTGTGCTTTAGGAACTCATTCACTTACACACTCAATCTCACATTCTCTCACACACAGACACACACATGCACATTAGAGCTTCCTTAATATTACATTAAAAAACATTACGTGCGAGTGTGCGCGCGTGTGCGCTTATGTTCGTGTAAGTGCGCGTGTATGCGCGTAAGTGCGCGCGTGTGCTTTAGGAACTCATTCACTTACACACTCACTCAATCTCACACTCTCTCACTCAATCTCACACTCACTCACACACACAGACACACACACATGCACATTAGACCTTTCTAAATATTACGTTAAAAACATTACGTTCGAGTCTGCGCGAATGTGCGCGTAAGTGCGCATGTGTGCGCTTGCGGAACTTAGTCACTTACACACTGATGAGAATTGTCTTTATCTTGTTGTTATGTGTTTCACCATATGTTCCTGTCTTCCCTTTGATGTCTTTTCTTGTTGTTATATGTTTCACCATATGTTCCTGTCTTCCCTCTGATGTCTTTATCTTGTTGTTATATGTTTCACCATATGTTCCTGTCTTCCCTTAGAAGTTAGGCAAGGTAGACTAAATGTAGTTAAAAACAGAGACATTCCAGTTGCAGGATTGTTGTTTGTTCTATTGTTATCTCAGGAGCCAGTCAGGCAGGGGGTGCCAAACACTCATTGTAAACAGGATATCAGGGGGTTGATGATGATCACATTTGCATGAAGAATGGGAGCTGGCCACCTGGGAAAACAATGGAAAAGAAGAACCCTACCAACACCACATGGGACTGGGGGAAGAGGATGAGGACATCTCAGCGGGGGATCTGGATTGATTGCATGGACATTGTGAATTTGCATGTGTGTGACTATAAAGGACTGGGCCCAGGGATAGTTAGGTTGTCAGACTTCATGCCCTGACAATTGACTCTGTTGTTGCTAGGGTTATGAACTGGCCCGGAGCTCTGTAATATTTGTATCTGGAATTGGTTCTATTGTCAAATACATTTTGAAATTGGTACTTTACTTCTCGAAGTCTTCATTCAACGAACACGCGGATCGGCAGCTACATACGGGAGGTATCGCGATCCAACAACACTCACTCAATCTCACACTCACTCACACACAGACACTCACACATGCACATTAGAGCTTTCAAAATATAACGTTAAAAAACATTACATTCGAGTGTGCGCGCGCGTGCGCTTATGTGCGCGTAAGTGCGCGTGTATGCGCGTGTGTGCGCTTATGTGCGCGCATCTTCGCTCATGTGTGCGTAAGTGCGCGTTTATGCGCGTAAGTGCGCGTGTGTGCTTTAGGAACTCATTCACTTACACACTCAATCTCACACTCACTCACACACAGACACACACACATGCACATTAGACCTTTCAAAATATTACGTTTAAAAACATTACGTGCGAGTGTGTGCGCATGTGCGCGTAAGTGCGCGTTTATGCGCGTAAGTGCGCATGTGTGCGCTTGCGGAACTTAATCACTTACACACTCACTCAATCTCACACTCACTCACACACAGACACTCACACATGCACATTAGAGCTTTCAAAATATAACGTTAAAAAACATTACATTCGAGTGTGCGCGCGCGTGCGCTTATGTGCGCGCATGTGCGCTCATGTGCGCGCATGTGCGCGTTTATGCGCGTAAGTGCGCGTGTGTGCTTTAAGAACTCATTCACTTACACACTCAATCTCACACTCTCTCACACACAGACACACACACATGCACATTAGAGCTTTCAAAATATTACGTTTAAAAACATTACGTTCGAGTGTGCGCGCGTGCATGCGCGTAAGTGCGCGTGTGTGCTTTAGGAACTCATTCACTTACACACACTCACTCAATCTCACACTCTCTCACTCATTCTCACACTCACTCACACACAGAAACACACACATGCACAATATACCTTTCCAAATATTACGTTAAAAAAAACATTATGTTCGAGTGTGCGAGCATGTGCGCTTATGTGCGCGTAAGTGCGCATGTGTGCGCTTGCGGAACTTAGTCACTTACACACTCACTCAATCTCATACTCACTCACACACAGACACTCACACATGCACATTAGAGCTTTCAAAATATTACGTTAAAAAACATTACGTTCGAGTGTGCGCGTGCGCTTATGTGCGCGTAAGTGCGCGTGTGTGCGCGAGTGTGCGCGTAAGTGCGCGTGTGTGCGCGCATGTGCGCGTAAGTGCGCGTTTATGCGCGTAAGTGCGCGTGTGTGCTTTAGGAACTCATTCACTTACACACTCAATCTCACACTCTCTCACACACAGACACACACATGCACATTAGACCTTTCTTAATATTACGTTAAAAAACATTACGTGCAACCATGTGTGGCGGGGTGGGGAGAGGTGGAACGGGTGACGACAACGCCACCTGGGGAATTTCACCCCAGGAATTAACCGGAGAACAGGCACGCGCAGATAACTTCTATTCCAGAGGCAGAGACGGGATCGAGGGTTATGCACTACAATTTTATTTAATCCAATACTCAACAAAATATAACTCGGCTGTATAAAAGTTAAATTAACAAAAGGGGTGGACAGGGCTGGGGCCCCACCAGCAGGTAAAACTCAATTAGGGGAGATAAACAAACTAAAAACACCCGTGCTACTGCAAACAAAACCACACACGAGGGGTGTGATGAAAACGCCCTCCACCAGGGGTTGGGTCCCCGCCGTGGCCCACAGCACCTGTCCACAAAGAAAAGGAACAATTAGACGCGACGAGCACACACACACACCTCACACAGACAGGCAAATAAATTGTGACCAGATCGTCTAAAAGAACACAACGTCAACTAAGAAACGAAAAGAAACAAAACCTAAAAAGAGTAAATATAGGTTGATGATACAATTTACACGCTGTTAAGAGTCTAAAATGAAGGCAATAACTCCGTGGTCGCTTCGGCGGCACCACGACGTGTCAGCGCCGTTTCTCCGAGCGAGGGGAGAAAGCGAGAGAGAGAGAGAGCGAGAGCGAACAGGAGAGAGTCCCGAACTAAAGGGCGGAGCCAAAGCAGCAGTGGGTCCAGTAAGCGAGATAGTCCGTGCCGACTGTGTTTGGTGGCGCCACCACTCCGTGAAGGGTTCCCGCTGGGGCAACGCGACCCACTGACGCCAGGCGGCAGCAAACTGCAGCAAGAACAGCCCCATTAACATTTATCAACCGAGTGGGGGAGTCAGTGACGCGCGTGTGTGCTTTAGGAACTCATTCACTTACACACTCACTCAATCTCACACTCTCTCACTCATTCTCACACTCACTCACTCACACACAGACACACACACATGCACATTAGACCTTTCTAAATATTACGTTAAAAAACATTACTTCGAGTCTGCGCGAATGTGCGCGTAAGTGCGCACGTGTGCGCTTGTGTGCGCGTGTGTGCTTTAGGAACTCAGTTACTTACACACTCAATCTCACACTCACTCACACACAGACACTCACACTGCGCATTAGAGCTTTCAAAATATTACGTTAAAAAACATTACGTTCGAGTGTGCGCGAATGTGCGCTTATGTGCGCGCGTGTGCTTTAGGAACTCATTCACTTACACACTCACTCAATCTCACACTCTCTCACTCATTCTCACACTCACTCACACACAGACACACACACATGCACATTAGACCTTTCTAAATATTACGTTAAAAAACATTACGTTCGAGTCTGCGCGAATGTGCGCGTAAGTGCGCACGTGTGCGCTCGTGTGCGCGTGTGTGCTTTAGGAACTCAGTTACTTACACACTCAATCTCACACTCACACACAGACACTCACACATGCGCATTAGAGCTTTCAAAATATTACGTGAAAAAACATTACGTGCAACCATGTGTGGCGGGGTGGGGAGAGGTGGAACGGGTGACGACAACGCCACCTGGGGAATTTCACCCCAGGAGTTAACCGGAGAACAGGCACGCGCAGATAACTTCTATTCCAGAGGCAGAGACGGGATCGAGGGTTATGCACTACAATTTTATTTAATCCAATACTCAACAAAATATAACTCGGCTGTATAAAAGTTAAATTAACAAAAGGGGTGGACAGGGCTGGGGCCCCACCAGCAGCTAAAACTCAATTAGGGGAGATAAACAAACTAAAAACACCCGTGCTACTGCAAACAAAACCACACACGAGGGGTGTGATGAAAACGCCCTCCACCAGGGGTTGGGTCCCCGCCGTGGCCCACAGCACCTGTCCACAAAGAAAAGGAACAATTAGACGCGACGAGCACACACGCACACACACACACACCTCACACAGACAGGCAAATAAATTGTGACCAGATCGTCTAAAAGAACACAACGTCAACTAAGAAACGAAAAGACACAAAACCTAAAAAGAGTAAATATAGGTTGATGATACAATTTACACGCTGTTAAGAGTCTAAAATGAAGGCAATAACTCCGTGGTCGCTTCGGCGGCACCACGACGTGTCAGCGCCGTTTCTCCGAGCGAGGGGAGAAAGCGAGAGAGAGAGAGAGCGAGAGCGAACAGGAGAGAGTCCCGAACTAAAGGGCGGAGCCAAAGCAGCAGTGGGTCCAGTAAGCGAGATAGTCCGTGCCGACTGTGTTTGGTGGCGCCACCACTCCGTGAAGGGTTCCCGCTGGGGCAACGCGACCCACTGACGCCAGGCGGCAGCAAACTGCAGCAAGAACAGCCCCATTAACATTTATCAACCGAGTGGGGGAGTCAGTGACGCGCGTGTGTGCTTTAGGAACTCATTCACTTACACACTCACTCAATCTCACACTCTCTCACTCATTCTCACACTCACTCACTCACACACAGAACACACACATGCACATTAGACCTTTCAAATATTACGTTAAAAAACATTACTTCGAGTCTGCGCGAATGTGCGCGTAAGTGCGCACGTGTGCGCTTGTGTGCGCGTGTGTGCTTTAGGAACTCAGTTACTTACACACTCAATCTCACACTCACTCACACACAGACACTCACACATGCGCATTAGAGCTTTCAAAATATTACGTTAAAAAACATTACGTTCGAGTGTGCGCGAATGTGCGCTTATGTGCGCGCGTGTGCTTTAGGAACTCATTCACTTACACACTCACTCAATCTCACACTCTCTCACTCATTCTCACACTCACTCACACACAGACACACACACATGCACATTAGACCTTTCTAAATATTACGTTAAAAAACATTACGTTCGAGTGTGCGCGAATGTGCGCGTAAGTGCGCACGTGTGCGCTCGTGTGCGCGTGTGTGCTTTAGGAACTCAGTTACTTACACACTCAATCTCACACTCACACACAGACACTCACACATGCGCATTAGAGCTTTCAAAATATTACGTAAAAAACATTACGTGCAACCATGTGTGGCGGGGTGGGGAGAGGTGGAACGGGTGACGACAACGCCACCTGGGGAATTTCACCCCAGGAGTTAACCGGAGAACAGGCACGCGCAGATAAGTTCTATTCCAGAGGCAGAGACGGGATCGAGGGTTATGCACTACAATTTTATTTAATCCAATACTCAACAAAATATAACTCGGCTGTATAAAAGTTAAATTAACAAAAGGGGTGGACAGGGCTGGGGCCCCACCAGCAGCTAAAACTCAATTAGGGGAGATAAACAAACTAAAAACACCCGTGCTACTGCAAACAAAACCACACACGAGGGGTGTGATGAAAACGCCCTCCACCAGGGGTTGGGTCCCCGCCGTGGCCCACAGCACCTGTCCACAAAGAAAAGGAACAATTAGACGCGACGAGCACACACGCACACACACACACACCTCACACAGACAGGCAAATAAATTGTGACCAGATCGTCTAAAAGAACACAACGTCAACTAAGAAACGAAAAGAAACAAAACCTAAAAAGAGTAAATATCGGTTGATGATACAATTTACACACTGTTAAGAGTCTAAAATGAAGGCAATAACTCCGTGGTCGCTTCGGCGGCACCACGACGTGTCAGCGCCGTTTCTCCGAGCGAGGGGAGAAAGCGAGAGAGAGAGCGAGAGCGAACAGGAGAGAGTCCCGAACTAAAGGGCGGAGCCAAAGCAGCAGTGGGTCCAGTAAGCGAGATAGTCCGTGCCGACTGTGTTTGGTGGCGCCACCACTCCGTGAAGGGTTCCCGCTGGGGCAACGCGACCCACTGACGCCAGGCGGCAGCAAACTGCAGCAAGAACAGCCCCATTAACATTTATCAACCGAGTGGGGGAGTCAGTGACGCGCGTGTGTGCTTTAGGAACTCATTCACTTACACACTCACTCAATCTCACACTCTCTCACTCATTCTCACACTCACTCACACACAGACACACACACATGCACATTAGACCTTTCTAAATATTACGTTAAAAAACATTACGTTCGAGTGTGCGCGAGTGTGCGCTTACGTGCGCGCGTGTGTGCTTATGTGCGCGTAAGTGCGCGTGTATGCGCGTAAGTGCGCGTGTGTGCTTTAGGAACTCATTCACTTACACACTCACTCAATCTCACACTCTCTCACTCATTCTCACACTCACTCACACACAGACACACACACATGCACATTAGACCTTTCTAAATATACGATAAAAAACATTACTTCGAGTCTGCGCGAATGTGCGCGTAAGTGCGCACGTGTGCGCTTGTGTGCGCGTGTGTGCTTTAGGAACTCAGTTACTTACACACTCAATCTCACACTCACTCACCACAGACACTCACACATGGCATTAGAGCTTTCAAAATATTACGTTAAAAAACATACGTTCGAGTGTGCGCGAAAGTGCGCGATGGTGCGCGCGTGTGCTTAGGAACTCATTCACTTACCACTCACTCAATCTCACCCAATCTTCACTCATTCTCACACTCCACTCACACACAGACACACACCACATGAACATTAGACTTTCTAAATATTACGTTTTAAAAAACATTACGTGAGTCTGCGCGAATAGTGAGCGTAAGGGCGCACGTGTGCTTAGGAACTCATGTTACTTACACACTCAATCTCACACTCACTCCACCACACCGACAACTCAACATCGATTAGAGCCTTTCAAAATATTACGTGAAAAAACATTACGTGCAACATGTGTGGCGGGTGGGGAGAAGATGTTGGAACGGGAGGAGAAGAAATGGGGGAGGTGGTGGTACTTCTGTCAAAGTGACAGGTTGACCTTTCCCTGAACCCGCCCCCCACATCTGTTCCCCCCCCCCACCCCCCCCACCTCCCTTCCCGCCTTTCCCGCCTTCCCGCCTTTTTTAATAAGGGCAACAGTTACAAAACAGTTACAAAACAGTTTTGCCATAGTCCTGGCATAGCCATCTGTGGACAACATGAGTAGTTCTACATCCTTGATTGGTGAGACGGCTGTGACCGTTATAAGAGAATTGTGTGGAAAAGTAGTTGAAAAATCCACGGTGTTTGTACAGCGTTCTCAGGCGTCACCTTCTGAGCCTTTGCAGCAAGAATGGTCTTTGGAGCCTTATAGTCAAACAGGGAGTTTTGGGTATGTGTTCCGTTACAAGACGGGGGAGCTGATTCTCTATCAGTGGGAAGAATCTTCCAGTGAGGGGCCTATGTTGTCGGCTACGATGTCTTCCAATGACTGGGGTGTGTTGAAACTGATCAAACCGAGAATGGTGTGTGTGACTGAAGAAGGCTGTGAAGAAAGAAACAACACAGAACAGAAACCTTCCACAGAACAAACATTTTGTGAAACATTTGTGAAAACTAGAGAAGAGAAAACTATTGGAGAAAGTTAGACTGTTAGAACCCTAACACTGTGGTTCAGAAGAAAAGAGAAAAGAGTTGGTGGCCTCAAGTAAGAAATTTAGGGGCCTACGTTGTCTTCCGGTGTCCGAGGTGTGTAACTGAAGAAGCTTAAATCCCGTGGAGACCTGGAGGCCCTCCTGGAGAAAAACATTCTTAACATGAGTTATATCGCCTGAACCTGTTGTTTGGTAGAGTTCCCGTGTAGGGAGGTATCCCCATGGGAGTTACATCACCACCAGTTGGTCCACCGGGGCAATCGTCAATATCAGACTTTTCGGCGCCAATCAACTTTTTTTTTTTTTTTTTCCTTCTCGCCAAGCATTGTAAAGCGAATATATACATGATCATCTCACAGTCATTAGCTCAGTCCTCCAGAACTTCATCGGAAGCTTCACCGTCTGCGAGCGCGTGTAACAAACAAAGATGGCTGCAAAGATGACTACCGGTAAGCCTCAAATTCTTCCCAAACTTTTTCTCTGTAGTTTTCTAAATAGTTTTAGAAAACTATTAATGAATGAACTATTAATGATTAACTACTATTTACGAATAACTGTGTTTTAGAAGTTACAGTAGAGGTTCACCATATGCCAATTTATCCTGGTAAGCAATCCGTGATCTTTTTAACCTGAAAGTTGTTCTATTTTTATTCTAGATTTTTAAGTGTAATTTTCTGTATCTTTAAAGTCAGCGCCGATGAGTTTGAAGGAATAACCCTCACGCAAACAGACGTTGGTATAGTTCTTTAAATGATTAACTCAGTTTTTTTTTTTTTTGTTTTGTTTTTATGAACAGCTCAGTTGTTCATAGATTGCTGAAATATAACTTTTTATGATACATTTTTCAGATCTGTTAGCCAGGGCTGAAAGATTGGTATCCGAAGACAACCAAGAAACTGAAAAAGCAGTAAAAGCATTGCTGTGTTCTGAAACCCCACTCCCCGTGCAGGGGACAAATTGCTGTGTAACTGAAATTGGTGAAATTGAGATTGAGAGGGAAACCTCGGCACTTCAACATGGGACTGACTCAAGTAAGCAGACGAACAAACTCTCCAGAAGACGTGTGAGACAGCCAGGAGGACCGAAGTCGACTGTACAAGGTAATATATTTATCTGTGATTAGAAGTATATACAAAATATGTGCCGTTTTGATGATTTGTATTTTAACGATTTTCCCCTCTGTCTAAACAGAACCATCAAAACAGAACCTTCAAACGTGCGCCTCTCTGAGCACTGTGACTCCCACGGCCTTTCCACCCTCCCGTGAACCTTCTGCCCCTGCGAGGAGACGTAGAATACGGCAAGCGTGTACCACTCTGACCCCTGTACTTACAGCGGACCCACGGCAGCTCCACTCTCCCTTTCACCAGATCCTTTCGAACCTGCGAGGCCGATAAGGAGACGTAGGAACCAGAGACACAAGTCTAACATTGTCAGGAGATTGTTTGATGGTATATTTTATACTATATCTTCTTGACTAATAATAATAATAATATATAAAAAAAATAATAACTCATCTCTCATCTAATTACAGATTCAGGGTTGAGATTAAACGAGAGCGTTCCTGAACCGTCCTTCGACAGGGTGGAGGGGGATACGGGGGGCAACGATCATCCCCAACAACAGCACGAGCACCACGAGAGCGTTCCTGAACCGCTCTTTGACAGGGTGGAGGGGGATACAGGCTGCTACATTCATTCCCAACACCCCCAAGACAAGGTAGTGCTGGAGATTTTCAATAATGTCATACGGTATATTGTTTCCTCCAATTGTAACCAAAGGTGTACTAAAACAGTGTTGAAAAAGCTGTAATTTTTTTTTTTTCCTTTTTCTGTCTTTTGTTTAAGATATGGATGAGGATTTCAATGTTGAATATTTTAATCAAGTACCGAATGCTTTACAAATAGCTGTTGATCAATTAAGTGAAATTCCAATCTCATTCCAATCAAGTACAATTTACAGAAGCGATAATGAAGTGCTTCCGAAAGCCCTAAACGCAGCAGAGCAAAATGAAAACGTCCTAGAACTTGACACCTTACAACTCATAAATGATGCCCTCGAAAACCTTAATGCAGTTAATGCAGTAGAGTTTGAAAATCATTCTCCTTCATCAGCTCTCCACACGCAAAGTGATCATGTCTTACACGCGGTAACAATCAGATCAGAGACGGATTCAGCAGAGACACAATCGGCTCTTCCTAACCCGCCTCCTGAACAGGATGAGAGGCCAGGAGAAGGGGGGTCAGAGCAGCCCCTCCCTACACACCCCCCCAACTTTCTCCTCAGCAAGGGGGAGGAGGGCTAGGAGAAAATCCATCCGATCTCTCTCCTGAGCGGGGTGAGAGGTTTTTTAATGATTTTAACACATGGAGAACAAGACGCTCCTTTAACATTCCCACTCGGGAAATGTGCCTGACATTGCAACATTCTATCGAGATGTAACAGGGGTTATCAGCGAATTGGTGGATGTTGCCAGACGACATAGTAGTCGCAATGATTTAATACAGTTGGAGGTGGTGGGTGAAAACGTACACAATCATGTTACAGTTGCTGTGGATGAACAAGGTGAAAATATTCTACCGGCTTTTAATGGAATGCTAGATCGGATTGTGCAGTCAAACGGTATCATTTCATCGGATGAGAATATAGAATTCATCCTTCACGTGGTGCAGAACCCAGGAGGAGGTGCCAAACGTAAGATGGAGAAAACTCTAGACTGTGAAATCATTGACAAAAAAAGACGTCACTTATTTATCGTAGACAACAGAGACAACCAGCTTTGCTTCGCCATCAGTCTAGCTCACGTTATCTACCCGAAACTTACTGAAAGAGAATGCCTTGATATTGCGAGGAAGTTGCAGCATCAGGCTGGTTTAAATGATGAGACCCCCGTCACTTTCAGTGACATTGGTAAATTTGAAAATATTCTGGGGCGTAAAATTGTTGTGTTTTACAGAACATGCCACAGTAAACCCCTCTCACATTATGAGACAAAATTCTCTGATCGTTCCAATCAGTTGTTTCTCTTTTTACTACAAAATCACTATTATGGGATAAAAAATCTCAAAGCCTTCCTGGGGTCGTCAGTCTGTAATTATTGTTACAAGACTTTTAAGCACCCCTATACCCACTTTTGTAAAGGTTACTGCGCAGTGTGCAACGATCCTGCCTGCCCCACAGAAGGGTTCAACACAGTGGTTTGCTCTGACTGTAACAGAACGTGTCGCTCACCCTCTTGTTTCACCAGACACAAATTGGTCGGTTCAAGCAGAAAGTCCAGCCTCTGCGACCGAATCAAAAAATGCGCACGATGCGAACTATACTACAGTGTCAATTTGTCGTTAGACGATGCAAAGCATCGCTGTGCGGTGAAAAAATGTAAAATCTGTGGTGAAAAACTGCAGAGCGACTCTAAAGTCGATCATAGTTGTTACATTCCTACCCTCCAACCAGACATCTCACATCCTGATTTGGTTTTTTATGATTTTGAAACATTTGTGGGTCAAAATGGAGAGCATGTTCCTTTTTTAGTGCATACAAAAACATCCAAAGGTGAAGAGAAGGCGTTTTATGGTCTTGACTGTGCTAAAATGTTTATTTTGCATTTCAGGAAGCACACGATACAAACAGAACATCTTTATAGCCCATAATGCCAGGGGTTTGACAGTTATCTGGTGTTAAAAGGTATGTTGGAACTGGATGTGACGCCACAACAGATTCTGATGAACGGGAGTAAAATCCTCAGTTTTGAGGAATCCCATTATGGTCTCAAATTCATAGATTCCCTGTCATTTCTCCCCATGCGTCTCAGCGCTATGCCCAAAGCCTTAGGATTCACTGACAAGACCAAGGGGTATTTCCCACACAAATTTAGCTCAGAAATTCACCTCAATTACGTGGGGCCCTATCCCGTTCCGTCCGACTACGGCGTAGATCGCATGACGGTGCGCGAACGGGAAGAATTTGACCCGTGGTACAACGAGGTCAGCCGAGGTACCTTTGACTTCAAAAAGGAGGCCTCGCTGTACTGCAAAAATGATGTTGACATTCTCACCCAGGGCAGTCTTAAATTTAGAGATCAGTTCCTAGGTGAGACGGGGGTAGACCCTTTTGGTTCTATCACCATAGCCGGAGCCTGTATGAAGGTGTTTCGCACCAATTATCTGACTCCTAACACTCTGGCTATCCCCTGCCCTCACAACTATTTGAATCAGAGCAAAAGATTCTCTAGCGCATCGGTTCAATGGTTAGAATGGTTGATGCACAAAGAAAAAATCTTTATACAGCATGCTCTAAACATGGGTGAAAAACAGATTGGTGCATTTTTCGTAGACGGATATGCTGAGATTGACGGTGTAAAACATGTCTGGGAATTTCATGGATGTTTTTACCACGGCTGTCCCAGTTGCTTTGATCCCACAGTACAGTGCGATATGAGAGGCGTCACCTTTGGTGAACTGCACTACAAAAGTGAGAAGAGGGTGAGTGAGCTACAGACCACACATGGGGTTCGTGTTGTAGTCATGAGAGAACACACGTGGAACCAGATGAAAACAACATGCACGGAGGTTAAAGAATTTCTCCGTTGCTTTAACGCTCCTGAGCCTCTCAACCCCCGAAAAGCACTTTTCGGAGGTAGAACGAGCGCTTTAAAACTGCGACACACGGCAGCGCCCGATGAAACCATCCACTATGTTGATGTCACCTCACTGTACCCGTTTGTCAACAGTACTTGCTCTTACCCCTTGGTCACCCCGTGATCATCTACAAAGATTTCGAGGACCCACGCAGCTACTACGGCTTCATCAGAGCCACTGTGTATCCTCCTCGAGGTCTTTTATTCCCCGTGTTACCGCACAAAAGTGAGGGAGGTAAATTACTCTTTACACTGTGTCGCACCTGTGCCGAAACTAACAATGAGGGTGGCCCCTGCGAACACGACGATGAGGGCAGAGCTCTGACGGGGGTCTGGGTCACCGTTGAATTCATCAAAGCTCTGGAGGTGGGGTACAGGGTGGGTAAAATTACAGAAGTCTGGCACTTTGACAAGAGCAGCGACACTGTGTTTACCGACTACATACACACCTTTTTGAAAGGAAAGCAGGAAGCCTCGGGTTACCCCGCTGAGGCGACGGACCGAGAGAGCAGGGAAAAATACATCAGGGACTATCAGGAGCATCAGGGCATTCTTTTAGATGCTGGCAAAATCGAGACCAATCCTGTGAAAAGACAGGTTGCTAAATTGTGTCTCAACAGTTTGTGGGGAAAGTTTGCACAGAGAGATAATTTGTTTAAAACCACCATTGTCTCAGATCCTAAAGAATTCTTTAGTTACATGTTTTCAGGTAAATACAAAGTCGAATACTTTTCCGTTCTCCACAGCAACAGAGCTCTCATCAGGTGGAAATACACCGACAGGTACGTTCAACCCCCAGGTAAACAGAGTAATGTTTTTATTGCAGCATTCACCACAGCACACGCACGACTGAAGCTGTACAGTTATCTGGAAAAACTACAAGACAGAGTGTTTTACATCGACACAGATAGTTTAATCTATCTGGTCAAAGAGGGTGAGAAACCTCTAGAGCTGGGTAACTATTTAGGTGACCTGACGGATGAACTGGATGGTGACAGCATTCAAGAGTTTGCAGCGGCGGGTCCCAAGAGTTACGCGTACCAAACACGAAATAAAAAGAAAGTCGTCATGCGTGTGAAAGGTATCACTCAGACCCGGGAATGTTGTGAGCGTGTGAGCTTTGACAGTGTCAGAGAGCTGGTGGAGGGTTACCTGAGTAATAAACAAGAGGGAAACACGATCGAGATCCGTCAACACAGCATCAGACGTGATAAAAAGGGTTTTGCATTGAGAAATGTGTCATTTGATAAAAAATTTAGGGTGGTGTATGACAAAAGACGACTCTTTGCTGACGGAACAACTCTGCCTTTCGGGTATTAGAAATGCAGGAAATTGAATTTGATCCTAGGTTTATCTTTCCTTTTTCTTGTTTAATCGTGGGTCCGAGCGGGTGTGGAAAGACCTATTTTGTAAAAAATGTATTGGAAAACTGTGACCGTGTAATAAATGTTGTACCTGACAATATCGTGTGGATTTATACCTCTTTTCAACCTATGTACACTGAACTGCAAAAGATGATTAAAAACATTAAATTTGTCAAAGGTCTGCCTGATTCTTTTGAAGATGAAACACTGTTTCCTCCTGATCAAAAGCATTTGATTATTTTGGACGATGTTATTTTTCAAGCCTCTGACCATCCTGAAGTGGTAAAGATTTTTACACAGTATCGCCACCACAGAAACATGAGTGTTATGATGTTGACTCAAAACGTGTTTCACCAGGGTAAACACAGTCGGACCATCAGTTTGAACAGCAATTATTTGGTCATGTTTAAAAACCCACGGGATAAACTACAAATGAATATATTGGCTCATCAGATTTTTCCATCACAAAAGACATTTTTCTTGGAGAGTTTTGAAGACGCCACAAAAGACCCTCACGGGTATTTAATAGTGGATCTCACCCCCGTCTGCCCAGATCCGTACAGACTGAGGACGGGTGTACTTCCTCACCAGCAAGCGGCCGTTTACATCCCCAGAGCGTCGACGTAGATCATCATGTCAGCGCGTATAAAAAGAAACGCACCCCTGCTGAAGGCCCTGTACCGTGCCACACCCAAGAAACGTAGAGACATTCTTATTCACAGCTCCCCGGATTTTATCCAGACACTGTGTGAGATTTCTTTAAATCTTCTAAAAGGAAACGTCCCCCTGACTCCTTCTCAATTTAAAAAACTGAAGAGACAGAAAAAAATTATCAAACTGTTGGCTGATAAAAGAACCAGTTTAAAGAGGAAGCAACAGGTTCTAAAGAAGCAGACGGGCGGATTTCTTTTACCTCTCCTCTCAGCGGTGGTACCTTTGATCGGGAACCTCGTCGGAGGATTGATACGAAAATGACTTTGAAAAAGGCCCAAAAAATGTTTCTCGTCACCCCTCATCAACTCAACCGCCTGACGCGACCCTCCCAGTCCATCAGAGATGTCGCGGAGGACGATTTGGATGCTAGGATGAGAGCCATCTTAAACGAGCAGGGGCTGAGCTCTCATGAAAAAATTAAAAAATATAACGCGTTACTGCAAAGATATCTGACCTTTGTGAAGCAGGATCAGACAGAGAATCTGACAGAGAATCTGACAAAGACGGAGGCAGAGGCAGATTCTGGGACGGACGTACGGACGTCCGATAGCATCATCGACGACGTGTTGCAGAGCCTCCCACCGCGAGATCGCAAGAACGCCGAATACGTCTTAAAGAAATTATCCGACCGTCACGATGTTTGGAATACAAAAGGGGAATTTGTGTACCGGGGCAACGTTGTAAAAGGGTCTCACATGATCGATCTATTCAAACGACTCTTGTTTCCTTTTAAAAAGAAAAAATCAGAGGGTTCTGAACCTCCCGGATGGACACATTTTTTAAATACTCTCTCAGAATTAAACATCCCTTTGTCTTCTATAAGTAACCCACAAGCGCGTAATCAATACCGACTCCTCAAGATGGATGCGATCGGATCTCAAGACTCTGAAACACCTGCGGATCTACCGTCAAAAACTAGAAGACGAACAAATGACCCCCCGCGTTGGATTAACATTTCATCGTGAATAAATGTAATACACAAAGTTTTGTCTTTTACCAATAAAGCGTTTATTAAACATTTTTTCGAGCGTACAGTCATTCATTCAAAAACTTTAAAAATCTTTAAAACATTGCAAAAAACAACACCCCTGCTTGGAGGGACCATTGATTTTATTTCTAATACAGCGCTGATATTTCCTCACATAGTCGTACACCATGAAGTCATTCTTTATTACATCATCATTGTACAAAGACAGTACTTGATCAAAAGATAGCCCGCACGCGGGTGACAGAGGTAATAGATGCAATGTTGTCCGCAGACCGTCGACATGTGGTGCTGCAACTGAACGTCGTGGTACTCAATGTTTTTAGAACGTTTTTCCAGAAACTGTAAGATGCTCGGAGGGTAGTGATCAAAGTCCGGCGGAAATCCATAAGAATCAAAAAAGGTGGCTATGCCACCATTTTCCAGCGTCAAAGCTAACCAGTGCTCCCCCGGCATGTGAGCCGGATGTGTGTTGACGATAAAGTAGGCCGGGGTTCTAAAAGAGGGATTCAGCATGGGCAGTTGATCGGACGCCCACACCCCGCAAAACACATCTCCCAGCAGGCTATGCAGAAGGTTCTCTAGTTGAACGTTGTCCATCTTTTAATAATAGTCCACCAGCACCTGCCTCTTGGCGTTGATCTCCAGAATAGAATCGTAACAGGCGTAGACGATAAGGGTCGCGGTGTGCGGCAGGGGTGTTCTAAATCTCAACTCCAGCCTGAGGTTTCCGTTTGAGACGGTAGACAGTGCGTCGTTGTCATCGCTCGGATTGAGATTAAACACAAACAGAGAGTAGCCGTCATTAAAGTCATCACGGCTGATACTCAGGGGTAAATCTTTGAGATGTCTCCCGGTAGCCAGGAACATGTTGTAGAATTCTCTGACGGACACCCCGTTGTTAAAATCGGGTTGGAAAGCTTTAGCCGGAACTTGCCGGCCGTCCTGACAGAGAGCCAGGTATTCGATGTCATAGTGTCTGAAATTAAAAGGCGACAGGTCTCGTCTTCCTGTGAAAGCCTCGTGGTGTACCATACCCAGAACCACGTACTTTGGTATGCTACCCAGAAACAGATTCTCCTGGTTGCAAACCCTAGAGTTTGCCGGAATAGAGTAAGTTTTCACATTAACGCGTGAAAGGGGGTAGAGAGCGTTGCCCTTCATTAAGGCGGCGGCGTGACCTAACCTGACTGCAGGGGACACGGCTACTTTTTTAACAAATAGGGAAGCCCCCAGTACTTTTAGGCTAAAAGCAGAGTCACGCGCCCCCATGAGGCAGAAAGCATCGTTGGCTCGCGTCAGTTTAATTCTCAAATCGACAGAGTTGAGCAATAGTCTCTCGCAGAAAAAGATGTCCCCGTGGAGAGGACCGAGCAGGTGTACTTCTCTGGAACGGGCTGTGGACGCGGCTCTCCTCGTTAACCCTTATTTGGACCGTTCACGAGCACGATAGAGTCCACTGACCCGGCGGTATCTTTGTAAAAAAGACCCCCGGTAAACTGACTGGAGAGCGTGTCCGGTGAAAAGTTGAGCAGGGTCTCAATCATGCAGCGATAGGGGTGGGTAGCGCTCGACTGAGAGATGAGTCGATCCCCCAGGGTCACGTCGCATTGACTGAAAATTGTATTTAGAGGATAATTGATAAGACCCACCGCTGCGTCATTAGCTAGGTTCGATCCGTTAGGGTTGGTGATTTTTACACGGAGATGCAACAGAGTGTCGTTCAGATCCAGATACCGGTCCCCGTCTCCGGGGATGAAAAACTCAATGGGTCCCCCGTCGGTGATGGCTGACAGGGGAGAAATTTCCGTGTAGGTTTTTTCATCGATAGACAGCTGCGTCATAGGTGCTGAAAATAAATCCAATTCGGCCAGAGTACACTCTGGAGATTTCTGATGTACTAGAGCCATTTTCTTTTTCTCAAAGAAAAGATATTCTTAAAAAATATCAGAGCTCCGGACGGGACTTCTTCTTCACACGACGGCCTTTTGCAACTGATTTCTTCTTTTACCCGCACGGCCTGTTTATTAAAGCTCGAGGGGATTGCTGTCTCCGGGGGTCGTCTTCTCTTCCTACGCGACAACACCCATAATGCCCCGGATCGCTTATTCATGTAGTGGTTTTTGGCACCGGTAAATAGTAAGCAGGATTGAAAACTGTGTGACGATTTCACCGAACGTTCCTTTTACATCAATCGTTCTCAAAAGTGGCGCATAAACGTCGCCGACCATCTGCGGTGCAACTACGTCGCTGTAACAATACATGTGATAAAACCCAGCTCGTAAATCGCAGGGATAGTACGCATACCTTTGGTCAAACGTAAACCATTCCCCTGATTTCATACCCATCAAATATGCCAGGGGTCCTTCGAAGAGTACGTGGGTTTTACCTCCCGATTGGAAATCAAATCTTTTCAGAAGACTGTCATAGACGAGGTAAATATCAGACTTTATTCTTCTAAATTGTCCGTCCATCTCGAATCTAAAGGCTGAGATGGCGTTGAAATATGATTCTCTCATCTCTTGACGATGCACCTCGCTCTCCGTGGCCGGTTCTTGAGGTTTTTCCCTCCAGTAAAAGTAGGCATCCTCCTGATAAAGGTGATAAAAGGTGTGCGGGTATGAAATCTGCGTTAAAGCTACTTCCCAGCTTCCCTCTAAATCGATATGTTGAGGCAAATCCACGCGGTAACTGGAACTCGTGTTTTCTTTAAAAACATCGACGCTGGCGTTGGAGGGTAGGGTAATAAAAAAACCCTCGTCCTTCGGACCGTACATGATGAAATGATATCCGTTGCGATCGCGAGTTGATTTTTATACGTTCTTTAAATCTGCGGCTTTGATCCAGCTGTTGAATTTCTCCGGCCAGTTTTTCCAACTTACAAAGACTTGCTTTTCACCCCTGACGACGCGATGCTTCAGAATCTTTTCTACGTGGAAAAGTCTGTCTTCCCCCATCGTTACCTTTTGTAGCTCTGGCTCATAAAATGACCCTTGGATGGGTTCTCCATCGTAATCTTTTAACTTGTACACTGGAGGGTCGCGAGGGATGCGTTCAGATACCGTAAACACCTCGTTCGTAAAACTCTGTTCATATTTTTTATCAAACACTCCTCTCAGTTTTGAAATTCTAACTAGGTCCCCCTTCTTGAAATTCATCTTGGTTTCAACCTTCCGTCGGTTTTCAGATTTACCGTACAAGTTTTGAAACACTTTAAAAGTGTTCTCCGAGGTTACCTCAGCGGGTTTCATCTTGATACTGCTGTGATAACTGTGATTATAGCTTTTCACCAAGTCTTGTAAGACGTCGGTGTATCGCAGAGTGTTGTTTGCTGTAAAATATCTCCACATTCTACCTTTTAATGTACGATTAAATCTTTCAATCACAGAGGCCTTAAGGTGGCTGGCGGTGGAAAAATGAACGATATTGTGTTTTCTCATCAAAGCTTCAAAACTCTTGTTAAAAAATTCTTTCCCCGCATCAGTTTGTATTTTTTCAGGCGTCTGACTTGACTCAAAAATGGATTCAAACGCCTTTACCACCTCAGCCGCTGATTTTCTCTTCAGAGCCCTGACGTAAGCTTTTTTGGAAAATATGTCTATGACCGTTAATAAATAATTATATCCGTCATTATGCTCCGACAGGGCTTGCATATCGCACAGGTCCGCTTGAAATTGGTTTAAAGGGCGGGGGGCGAAAACCCTGTTTCTTGGAAAATGTATCCTGGCCGGTTTGTGTAGAGTGTAAGCGTCCTGTCCCTGTAGAAATGTTTTAACATTTTCTCGAGGAACCGTCTTTCCCATTTCTTCTTGCACCCCCTTATGGAGCCGCTCTACACCACCGAGGCTACCGGGATGCGCGGGATCATAGTACACTTTTTCCATGAAGCGTGTCTCAGACATGTTGAAAACAGAATGAGAAGGGATGCTCGTTTGAGAGGTATTTTTTTTTTATTAGCTGTTAAGAAATCTTTAGCATACACATTTTGTGAGTAACATGAGTAAATACATTTTGTGAGTAACATGAGCAAATACATTTGTAACATTTGTAATGTGAAAGTACAGATAGTCCTGAAAATGGTGTTTTCAGATATAAGTGTTTTCAGTCCAGTACTGAGTCACCGTGTCCAGATGTTCCTGTTTAAATCTCGCTGTCGGCGATACTCTCGTACATTTGTTGGATGGAGTGTAGATTAATTCGCTGGATTTCAGCTCGAACAAAAGGGTCTCTGCGGCGATCTTGACTTTCACGTAGTCAGCGTTGACACCGCACGCTTTCAGGAAATTTTGAATAGCAGGAATGAACTTGGGTGTGTAGAGTCTTTTCATCAACATGTAAAAGTTGTTGCGGTAGAAACCCGGTTCGATCACATCCAAACACTGGTGTTGGCGCTGGCTGGGGTGGTCGATCCGACATCCGTTGCAAACCTCACCCTTGTACAGGTCCAGGACGACGCTAAGTAGATGAAGAACGCCTTTTTTTACCAGACCAAAGAATTCAGATGCCCAGCCGTCAAGCTGGTCAGCACCGTTACATACACCCCCGGGGAGATCCGATGCGTCGTCGGGCAAAGGCAGATCAGGGGGGTTGAGCGTGAAAGACTCTCCACACCGCTCACAGAGATTGGAGAACCTGGACATGAAGAAGCCGGAGACGGCGCAGGATCTCTGCCTTGGAGAAGAGACTCGGACAGCTCTGGAAGTGATGCTGAGTCTCTGACGGGTGGTGTCAGTGAGGGTGAGTGAGGACTGGACACCCCAGGATCCGATGCCGAGCGTCCGAGGGGTGGGGTTGGTGGAGGGCTTAGCCAAGGAGTGAGAGACTCGTTAGAATCCGTGGGATCCAAGCGTTGGATGAGTGAGTCAAAGTCCAGCCTGCGAGGCCGAAGCCGACGTTGAGGGCGTTCCGCTTGTGTCTCATCCTCATCCCACAGATAGGAATTGCTCGGAGTGTCAGATCCGCTCTTGACGCTTCTGTTGGTAGACATGCTCTCCTTAGTGTTTCACTCCGGTAGTGGGTAACGTATGGTTCAGACGAACGTCTTTTATACATTTGAGATATGGGTGTGGGCTTACACGAGGGAGGACTCTTTTTTTCGTCACCACAGTGTTGTTCCAAAGACGACAATGGTGAAAAAATTTTGTGATTTTATCATCCATTTCATGCATCTTTTCGATCCATGCTGCAAGAGGTAGAGTCAACACGTTGCTGAAAACCCCACAGTCTGAGCTAAAAAGATCCAAGACAAAATACTGTCTCGGTTTCCCTGACATCTCTTCCATCTGCATCTTGTAGCTAGCACGATAGAACCATCTTCCGTACCCGAGGTTTTCGTCAACCAAATGCTCACAAATGTTTGTTCTGTGGAAGGTTTCTGTTCTGTGTTGTTTCTTTCTTCACAGCCTTCTTCAGTCACACACACCATTCTCGGTTTGATCAGTTTCAACACACCCCAGTCATTGGAAGACATCGTAGCCGACAACATAGGCCCCTCACTGGAAGATTCTTCCCGCTGATAGAGAATCAGCTCCCCCGTCTTGTAACGGAACACATACCCAAAACTCCCTGTTTGACTATAAGGCTCCAAAGACCATTCTTGCTGCAAAGGCTCAGAAGGTGACGCCTGAGAACGCTGTACAAACACCGTGGATTTTTCAACTACTTTTCCACACAATTCTCTTATAACGGTCACAGCCGTCTCACCAATCACGGATGTAGAACTACTCATGTTGTCCACAGATGGCTATGCCAGGACTATGGCAAAACTGTTTTGTAACTGTTTTGTAACTGTTGCCCTTCCTTTTTAAAAAAGGCGGGAAAGGGAGAAAGGCCGGAAAGGCGGAAAGGGAGGGGTGGGGGGGGGGGAACAGGTGTGGGGGGGTTCAGGAAAGGTCAACCTGTCACTTTGACAAGAAGTACCCCATTTCTCTCTCTGATGCGGCTGATGATGGTAGGAGAGCGCTCCAGATACTGAGGGACCACTACGCTGGCAAGGGGGGAAACCCCGTGTGATAATTTTCTGTATACTGAACTTACATCCCTCCAAAAGGCTGTCAATGAGAGCGTTACAGATTATATCATACGGGCAGAGACTGCAATTACCGCACTGAGCAATGCGGGAGAAACTTTAAGTGATGATTTGCTGATCGCAATGATATTAAAGGGCTTGCCAGATGTGTTTAAGCCATTTTCCATTCATGTGGCCCAGAGTGATGAGAAATTGACCTTCGCTGAGTTCAAGACAAAGTTGCAGAGCTATGAGAGCACCGAAAAGTTCAGGACTGCGTCCACAGATGAGGACAGCGTCATGAGAGCGAGAGGAAAATCTGGCGGGGACGTGAGACTGCCCTGCTACAGCTGTGGCCAGAAGGGCCATAAAGCAATAGAGTGTCCTGCTGCGGGCCAGCGCAGTGTACAGAGACAATGGTGCAGTTTTTGTAAGAGCTCCACGCACAAAGAGGTGAACTGCAGGCGGAGGAGGAGAGACAAGGTCAAGCAGGCGGTGGACGAGGAGGACACACGTTTGCATTCAAGGTGGGCCAGGTGGATGGAGATCCTGTCAGCAGACCACAGAAGAGAGGGCTTATGGTCGACACGGGGGCCACATCCCACATCGTGACGGACATCACAAAGTTCAAGGACTTTGATGAGAATTTCAAGCCGCAAAAGCACATCCTGGAGTTGGCGGACGGTGTGAGGACCAGCGGAGTCGCACTGAAGAGGGGTGCGGCCAAGGTTCGTCTGATCGACAGGAGAGGATGTGCAGTGGACACGATGTTGATGGGGGCATTATATGTCCCATCATATCCCCAGGACATTTTTTCTGTCAAGGCAGCGACCGCCAGAGGAGCGACTGTCATCTTCAAGGAGGGACAGAACGAGCTCATCCATAAAGACGGTATGACATTTGGGATTCAAGTGTATGATAGGCTGTATTATTTAAACACTGCTGAGCCTATAGATGAAAGTAATGATGAAGATGGATGTCATGGATGCTATGATTTGCAAACATGGCATGAAATCTTGGGACACTGTAATTATGATGATGTGTTGAAGTTGGAAAGTGTCACAGAAGGGATGAAAATTAAAGGTAAATCTGATAAGTCGAACCTGAAATGTGAGGTCTGTATGCTCAGAGCAGGAACAGAGAACCAGATGAGAGAGCAATCACACCACTTGCACTTGTACATACAGATTTGGCTGGCCCTATAGAACCAGCAGCAAAAGATGGGTTCAGGTACTCTTTGGCATTCACTGATGACTATTCAGGTGCAATTTTTGTATATTTTTTGAAAGCCAAGGGTGACACAGTCAGAGCTACAGAAAAGTTTATTGCTGATGTTGCACCTTATGGGAAAAGCAAGTGTATTAGATCTGATAATGGCACTGAGTTTACATCAAAAGAGTTTCAGTCACTAATCAGTAAAAATGCCATTAGACATGAAAACTCAGCCCCTTATCCCCCCCCCCCCCCCCCCCATCAAAATGGGACAGCTGAGAGAAACTGGAGAACACTGTTTGAAATGGCAAGATGTACAGTATGTTGATTGAGAGTAACCTGCCAAAAGAACTCTGGACATATGCAGTTCAGACTGCTGCAGCTGTCCGCAGTAGATGCTACAACAAGCGGACAGGACAGACTCCATACTACATGCTGACTGGGAAAGTGCCTGATCTGACAAGAATGAAATGTTTTGGGTCGGTATGTTATGCACACAATATAACAAAAGAAGCTTGACATAAAAATCTGATGACTCGACAATCTGAAAGGGGGATTTTTGTTGGTTACGACAAGAATAGTCCGGCATATCTAATCTTCTACCCTGAAACAGGGAGAGTACTCAAAAACAGGTTGGTAAAGTTTAATCAGCAAATGTGTGAATGAGTGTCAGACTCAGACAGACCAGGAGACTGAATACATCCTGTATAGGGAGAGGGGTGAAACCACTTTTCCAAAAAATGATGTAGTGACACCAATCACACAGGAAATTAAAGCTGAGATTTGTGACACAGACACCGCTACAGGTGAGAGTGTTAAAAATGCCCGATATCCAAAGAGGGAGAGGAGACCACCTAAGTACTATAATGATTATGAATGCAAGATAAAATGTGTTGATGATGATGATGGTCAAGGGTTAACTGTTGACTACTGTTACCGGGTTATGTCAGATGCACCTCGAACTTTGCAGGAAGCCAATGGCGCCCCATGGTGGACTTGGGTGTTTTGCTCAGTTGGGCCAAATGCCTATAACCCTAATACAAAAACATAATCTCCGCACTTTTCCTCAATCACGTTCCTATTTCTCATGTTTCTAGTGGAAGTGAAAGTGGAAATGTGCAGTGCACCACACCAACTTTATGGTTGGCCCACGCACATTTGTGCTTTTCTTTGGAGCCATTAGCGGCCCTCCATAGTGATGCTGAAAACCTGTTAATGTCAAAAAGAGCATTCCTGTGAGTGGCATTCACATCAGAGAAAAAATAAACAATTAACACAACCAGGGGATTGCAATTACATGAGTGGATATAAAAGCATGCTTGAAATAGTGCAGAAAACATCCTAATGGCAGTTTGTGCTATTAGAAGATAGTGTATTGCCAGAGAAAGCTGAGCTGATCCATGCCGAGGGTGTGGGGTGGAATTATCCAAATGACAGCCAGGTCAAATTCCCTCTTTAGGTGTCCTCCATGAGTCCCCTGGTGATCACCTACTTCTTTCCTGCGACCCTTTCCACCTTCTACCAAAAAAATAAAAATGACGAGTGACAGGAATGAAGACAATAATCAAAACTCATGTTTATTGACAACTCAATCGCTATTTCAACAAATAGAGCAAATAAATGTAACAGCCAACAGGCATAAATCCTGCTCAATGCAGTTGGACCGTTCCCTTAATGACATCAGCCATATTTTGAATAAAATAGATATAAAAGAAGAAAAACATATGTGAAAGCACTGCTTTTGTGTAATATGGATATTTATTGAAAAGGAAGACTTATCATCCAAATGAAGAAAGCTTGAAACAAAGAAATTGGATTTACTAGTCCAAATAATACCATTGTAAAGGTGTTTAGTCATACGCAAATGCACATTCACACACATACTTCCAAACACCAGCATCGTGCCTTTGGTAGCAGATATGTGTGTAGATGTGTATTAGTCGTGCTGTGTGTCGGGTGCATTAGTCGCCAGGAAAGGCAGCATTATTTACATACATGAGAATGGTTACTCATACAGGAAAACACACACAAAATATCTGAATTTCAAGTTTGAAAGTTTGTAAGTTAAAAAATATGATCAATTAAAGTGGAAATGAATCATTTTACGATTATGCACATCTTTTACAAAACATAATTTAAAAATGAATTTGATTAGAATGTTCTACATATATAAGGGGTGACTGACCGCTGTGGGGGGAAATGGTGCGAAGAAAGATGTAAAAAAAAACGCTGTTTGCTGACACCTTGCAGATGGTGGCCACTGCACCACTGAAGTGAGTTGTGAATCTACACGTCCCATATGAACACCACTCCACTCCTACCTCTGCACCAATCTGTTTTCAATCGGTGAATCTACAGGAGGGCTGTGTAGAGGAGATAGAAGTGGCTCAAACTACAACACAGCCTATGTTTGCAGATCAGAGTATCGGGAGGTCAGATGGACAGACAACCTGTCCGTTCAGGAGAAAAGCTTGTCAGATCTTATTGTCTCAAGCGCTATCTACATTTTCAACCATTTTTCATGCAAGCTACATGCCAGCACGTTAACTAGAACGAAGGACGGGACAATAGATTACAGGCAAATACAGGTCCATTACTTTTTAAAAGACACTAGAGCACACTATGTTAAGTATGAAGTGATTATGTACTTATTTCTTCACAGAGCAGAATTTGACTGGAGCTGAACAGAACTCTCTGACACTGAACGCACCCCAACCCACTCTCTGTCTGCACACATCGAGAGTTTGAAATGTTGAGGAATGCCGTTGAACACATATCAGATAAAGGGAACAGTCTTCATAACACCACTTTTGCCTTTTTGCTGTACCAAATGCACGACGACCCTGCGATTATTGTTTCTAACAGCTGCTGAATCGACAGAAAAAAATAAACCAACAATAATGAAGAACAGACTTTGCTTCAGTCTATAACCATAATCTATCCATTTATTTCTAAAATAAGATTCAAAAAAATATTAAATAAGATTAATATTGGGGGGAATTTGAGCAGAAAACATGGTCCCTGAATGTTCCCAACAAGGGTTTACAAAAATGATCACAGACATTACCGTCTACAAGTAGACTGACAACAGCAGAGGGATTTTTGTTCAAAACACTTCCCAACAGAGAAAAGGGCTGCAGTGAACTGACAGTGCACGTCACAACCTATGCGCTACTTCTACAGTACATGGACGGACGGCTGAATGAGGCCAGCAAAGAGGATCACATGTCAGGGGTCGTCAAACAGGACAGAGATAAGGAGCGAGAGTTTGAAGGTGGATCAGAACGCAGATGGTATCATCATCCCTCGATAATCAAAGGTTATGGATGAGCCAAGAAAGTCATTTCTTCAATGTAACTAAATCTTGGACCAAGACACTGCAACCTGCCCACCGGTCAGACCTTGGCAACCACAGTCAGGAGCCCAGAGCAAGTTCAACAGATTAAAAGGCCTGTGAAGCCATGTATTGGAAATGAAATTCCTTTTGCCTCCCTACTGCAGTGACTGCTCTACATTCTAAGATGAATTCATTTTATCACAGTTAAAACTGTGAACAGCAAGTGGTTGAACCAAGATATGCTGCAGGGACGAACAATGATCCAGCTTAACTATGGGTCGCCGTGACACTCCAAAAAAATGGCTGCCAAAATGTGCACAGCTATAAGTTCTTCTTAAGCTTTACGGCTTGAAACAAAAAAGAAGAAACACAAATAGCCAAATAATATGGAGAAAAAAATAAATCAATAGACAAAATTAATGCTGAGGAGAGAGGAGTCCTAAAAAACTAAAAAAGAAATTTAGGGAAAGAAATCATCCTACTTTTTTGTATGATAGATTAATTTTCATCATAATGAAGTTTAAAAACAAATTCAGACTCGTCAACAACACACGTGCCATGAAAAAAGGGCCGGCTTTTTAAAAAGGAGTTCAGAGGTTCCTGTAATTCAGCAACACACAGTTTGACATAAAGGAGAGACGGGAGGTAAAGAATGATAGAAGACAGTTAGTTCGGAGGTAGAGTGAGGACAGAGAATGTATTTACAGCACACTGAACGTTGCCAGGCCAGTACAAAGAATGCTACTTTTCATGTACTCAGCACACACACACACACACACACACACATATACACACGTGTGTGTGTGTGTGTGTAGCCTTGAGCCTGTCAGCTGGGGTTGTAGGAATACTGCTCTTGCATGAGTTTTGCATGTTGTGTGGTGCCGTGTTTCTGGGAAAAACACCTTGTGTTAAGTTTTGTGTGCAGCACATTAGGAATGAATTTTGATAACAAACATATCAAAGATTCATGGATTTGCTTTGGATGGATTTTTCTATCACAAGACGGATTTAGAGAGCGACTACCTTGTTAGATGGACAGAAAAGAAAAATGAACAATAGAGTAACTTTGACTCAGAAAGTTAGAAACAGATTTAGCTTTTCTGAGTTGCTGATGCTGGAGATGATGTTTGTGTTACAGTATTTCAGAAATGATTCTTAGGAGGCTCCAGTGCCATTCAGGGAGCCACGACAAGCATTCAAGTCTGTGTGAGAAGTTTTTCCCATCCAAACTGACCTGTACCGTACACATGTATGCCTATTTGTATTTCACTTCTTTTTTCTGCATCAGTGCTGCCACTATCCTCCACAGTTCCCTCATCATCCCTCCAACTGAGTGAAAAACTGAAAAACTTTCCCCTTCACTCCTTCTGCTACCCATCACATTCTTCCTTTACTTCCTTCTTCCTCTTGCTCCTTTCCTCCAACACTTGCTGAATGTCTAGATGAAGTACTCCTTCTTATCCTCTCCTCCGGAGGTCCCCCCCTCTGCGTTGATGATGGCTGTGTCGGCGTCAGGAGCATCATCTGAGCCTTTCGCCTCATGGGTCAGATACGTGCCTGTGAAGGGGGGAATGACAAAAAGTCTATGATAGTATCAAGCAAAAGCATAAAAAACGCAAAAGATCATCAGGATGAAGAATTTTTTGGTTAGTGGGTTCAGGACAACATTTTGGCCAAAACTCTATGGTGAATTAGCCAATTTAGCCAGGGCGACTGATGCTTACATCATGAGCAGAGCCAGCTTTCTTTGGAATATTGGTCATTTACTCTCACCAACTTAACTGTGACTCTCATCTAAATAAAGCTTCACCCTCCAGGTTTGTTTTTAGAATGTACTATTGTCATTGTAATTCTTATCCTCCCTGCCTTTTAGACTAGACCAGGTAACAACTTTCATCTAAATAAAGCTCTTTACAAATGAAAGCAGAATCCATCTCACCAATTCTCATGAAGCTACAGTTATTGCTCTTTAGTTACTGAATGGTAAAACGTGTTTATTGTTGGATTTTTTGGGGATCAATGACATACCCATTGTAACACCCATGTCCTTTCACTTTGCTGGAACGAAACCAATAAAAATGTGGACATTTATTTTAGGCTAAATCATTTATTTTATTTGTAATGGGTTGAAACTTGATGATTGAGCTGATGATGATGATACTCATGACATTCAATTTATTGATTTGTGTCAGAAATTTCCAACCTTTATGGTGGCAAATAACAAATTTAAAACTAATGAATTTCAAAGAATTCAAGTATTCCTCGCTGTCTTATTTTCTAACCTTTTCCATAGCACAAAACATAACTTCATAACTAAGCTTTTCAGCACCAAAATATTACATTTATAATGGACCCTCAATACAAAAGCCAATGAATTTACTATGGCAACCCTTCTCAGTTCCGACTAGTTTGATGAGGTAGTCTTGGCCCACACTTCAGAATATTGCCCTTTTTGTCTTTTTTTGAGAAATCGTTTCAGATCTACATATTTATATTTCTCTTTGTGATTGTTGATAAGCTAAAACAATAAATGAAATGCCATAAAAGTATAACATTTTTTGTGAGAGTGGGTGGACTGAATTGATTAACAGTTGATCACTTATTTGGTTTGGACCTGGAGGAACTCAGGAACTCTGCTCTGTTTCTCAGACGTTACTGCCCATATTTTGGCAGCAAATGTCATCAGGAGTCTAACGTGGCTATCTCTGAATCAGAGGGTCTCATGGCTCAATGTTTGTACAGGTGTATGAAGTGGAGACATATCTCTATTGTCTACAAGTTTGCATGTATTATAAGTGAAAATATTCTGCTGACACATCAACGGTCAACAGTAAATTATTACAGTGAGTGCGCCATTGTGCAGTTGTATGTAGAGGTGTGCGGTTGGTATAATTAGTCCCAATATAACTGTATCAGTGTTTATGTGGGTGTATTCTGAACTGTACTCATGAATGCATGCGTATACGCAAAGGTTTGGGCTAGAGTGCGAGCAGTCGACCTTTGTGTCGAATGAGGTATCTTCCAAAGATGATAAGGAGGCAGAGCAGGATGAAGACGATAACAGCTACCACCCCTCCAATCACAGCGTGGTCCACTCCTGAAGGACTTGACATGGCTGTGGGATCTTGAGAAGATGGGATGTTCAGATGGAAAGAGGAGATGAGAGATTAGTTTGGATAGTTAAATGAGAGTCGAAGCATTAGGATATAAACAGGATTGATTAAAAAATATGCAGGCAGTGAAGAAACAGTTGGCAAGAGGGTGGAAAGGGTGGAAGGGTTAGATGATGAAGGGGAAAGGAAATAAGAGGGGGGAATTGGATGAATTGGATAAAGAAGAGACAAGGGGGGAGCAAAGATAACTTGTCAGTATAGAATGTACCAAAACAGTAAAACCCTTCTAGGACAAACCAAAATACAAAATAAAACACCTCAACCTTTCTTCTTTCATTGCTATCCCATTACTTCCGAACTTTAAAACTTTTAAAAGAGTCTGCAATTATCTGAGGCTGAATTTGAAACCTGCAAATGTGGGGATAGCATTGAATTTCCAGAAATCGAAAGCTTAATCACACATGATTGAAACTAATATCAACTTCTCTTCTAGATCGGAGAGCTTGTGCTCATCCTGCCGTGCAGGGACGACCTCATCTAGGTGGAAATAATGTAATATTCATTTCTGGCTTTTTTGCATGGAATGCAGAGAACAGACAGGACTTGATGAAGTCATTTGTAATTGTTACAGATGTAGACAATAGGAAGAAAACATAGAAGCAGCTTGCTCCAGCCATAGGAACAGAGGGACAGAAAGAGTCACTCAGCTGATGTGTTGGTGGAAGAAGACCAGCAAGGACAACCAAGAAAAGAGGAGGACAAAGGACAAAAGAGGGGGAGGAAGGTCTCTAAGCTGAATTTAGAATGGCATAAACACATGGAAATCCACACAATCCAACACACACTCGAGCTGGGTGGGGAGGAGTTGAAGTTGGCATGCTGGCGAGGCAAGACTAAGAATGAGCCTGCAGTCAGCCACAAAGGAAGGCACACAAGGCCCTGAAAGTACACCTCAAAACATGATCAACACATCCCACAATGCCACACACAGACTTTGAGCTTTTTGTGTCAAAACTCTAGAGTTTCTAAAAAATTGACAGAAACCACAAACACAAGCACTGACAGACAGACAAGCACAGTAAGAACAACTGACACAACCACAGGTGACCCGTGGAAAATTATACCTGCAATGTAGTCTGCAGCATCTTCAGGATGAGTGGATGAGTAGATGGATTGTTGGATGTTTAGATTGAAAGATGAATGATAGATGAAAGGAAGGATGTTTAGATGAATGGGGGATTATTTATCAGAACATTTAGGGTTAGGTATTAGTACCAGGAAGAAAGAGGAAAACCAGAAGAAAAAAAACACATCAACAGTTGTGACAAGGCCAGGTGATGACACCTTTACCTTCATCGTGCCTTTCTTCCATTTGTTTTAGTGAGTGATTGCATGTGTGTGGGTGTGTGTGTGGCTCAGGTGGTTTTACCTGTGAAAGTGTACACTCCGTTTAGCCGGATAGAAACTGAGGGAGTGACGGTAATAAAAGCAGGTGAGGAGGAAGGCGTAGCAGAGCTAGCAGGGGGGTTCGAGGGAGTTGGAGTGAAGTCATGAGGGAGTGGAAGGTCAGGAAAGAGGACATTTGAAAGGGTAGTTGGGGAGAATTTGAAGGACTGTGTATAGAGGATTGTGCCTGCGCTAGTGAGGGAGTAACTAGAGCCACGGGAAGGAGTAATAGTAGAGGCAGGTTCAGTGAGAGAGGAGGAAGACATGGTATCAGAGCCAGAAGAAGAGATAGAGGTGGGATCAGAGCTGGGAGAGGAGGAGGAAGACATGGTATCAGAGCCAGAAGAAGAGACAGAGGTGGGATCAGAGCCGGGAGAGGAGGAGGAAGACATGGTATCAGAGCCAGTAGAAGAGATAGGAGTGGGATCAGAGCTGGGAGAGGAGGAGGAAGACATGGTATCAGAGCCAGTAGAAGAGATAGGAGTGGGATCAGAGCTGGGAGAGGAGGAGGAAGACATGGTATCAGAGCCAGTAGAAGAGATAGGAGTGGGATCAGAGCTGGGAGAGGAGGAGGAAGACATGGTATCAGAGCCAGTAGAAGAGATAGGAGTGGGATCAGAGCTGGGAGAGGAGGAGGAAGACATGGTATCAGAGCCAGAAGAAGAGATAGGAGTGGGATCAGAGCCAGGGGAGTAGGAGGAAGACATGGTATCAGAGCCAGAAGAAGAGATAGGAGTGGGATCAGAGCCAGGGGAGTAGGAGGAAGACATGCTATCGGAGCCAGTAGAAGAGATGGAGGAGGGATTAGAGCCAGGAGAGACGGAGGGAGAGGAAGAAGACAGGAAGTGGGTTGGATAGATGGAAGAGTCAAGCGAAGGGCTGCTGCTATCCACTGATTTGGGGTCCATGGGATATTGGGAGCAATTGGATGAGTAGTCAGGGGAAAGTGGATTACATGAGGAGTTGTGGGGATGACAATGAGCAAGCAAAGTGCAAAAATGGCCATGGATCAAAAAAGTGAAGGGAACCACAATGAAGAAAAGCAATTAAATTAGGAAGCAATGGCAGTGGCAAAATGGTGTCACATTTGGATGAGATAAAGCAAAATGACAAACAGAAACAGGAGGAAAAACAAAAAATCAGAAAACAGATGGAAGTACAAGCAACAAACCACACAAATTGATAAAAAAGATGAAGAATTAAAGAATAACTGTGCGACACCAGGCCATCCATTTCCACCACACATCACCTTACTAGCCTTTTCTAGTGTGTACCTTGGACAAGGAGGATGTACTCCCCCTGGCTGCTTCCTATGCCATTGTCTGCCAGGCAAAGGTAGACTCCATTGTCAGATTTGTTGAGCATCTCAAAATGCAAGAAAGCACCATCAGATTTGGCCAGTGGGGGCAGTGCTCCATCCTTCTTCTGCCAAATATAGGAAGTGGGCCTACATTGAAAAGAGGAAAGACATTCAGTAATGGAATATAAAGATTCTAATTACTTTAATTTGAAGCTCAGAATCAGATTTTCCTGAAACTATTAAGAAAAATGGTTTAAAAACATTTCATAATGTATACAACATAAATACATAAATTAAGTCAAGTCAATTTTATTTGTCAATTTCTTCACATGTCCATGACATACAAAGGAATCAAATTATGTTTCTCACTGTCCCGTGCGTAGAGGGTTAGGGTTAGGGTTAATCCATTTCCACCACACATCACCTTACTAGCCTTTTCTAGTGTTAGGGTTATGTTTCTCATTGTCCCGTGCGTAGACAAGTATCAAGACAGAGCAGAACAGGACAAACATTAAAGTGCACGGACACAACATATGGGAGCATGAACATGTCCTTGTATGGTCTAGTCCTAACTGATAATAAAGAAAATAAAGCGCTAAGTTGGTTAAGGCTTATGGCCTTACAGGTACTAAAGAGAAGATATAAGACAAATAGCAGTGTAACATTCGAGGAGTTTCAACAGTGTACATTTTAGGAAGATGTACTATGAGGGAACAGCTCCAGTTCTAAGTATTGGTAAGGGATTCTGGTAGCGCAAGGCAGCCAGTGGCAGTAATCCTACTTATAACAGCAGTAATGGTAAGAATATAATATTATTAACTACAATGTTAATAGTAATAGTAGCAGCTGGTGTGTGCATTTTACACGATTCAGAGGTAGTCATCTGTTAGTCAGTGTCCAGAAATTAGGCTCCTGACAGTCCTTTGGTTCTGCTGGCTGGGGCTGAGGGGAGAGAGTTCAGCAGTCTCACAGCTTGATGGATAAAGCTGCTGGTGAGTCTGGTGGTCCGGGAGCGGAGACTCCTGTACCTCCTTCCAGAGGGCAGGAGGCTGAACAGCTTGTGTGCGGGATGGCTTATGATGGCTTTTTCAGGAGAGGTGCGTGATGTAGATGTCTTGCAGGGAGGGGAGTCTTGCACCAATGATCTTCCAAGGAGGATTCACAATGTGCTGTAGGGTTTTACTGTTGTAGTCAGTGCAGCTCCCACCCCACAGTGATGCATCTGGAAGGGATGTTCTCAATGGTTCCTCTGTAGAATGTGGTCAGGATGGATGTTGCAGTACTGGTGCGCTTGAGATTGCGCAGGAAGTAGAGGCCCTGTTGGGCCTTCTTCGCCAGTGATGCGGTGTTGGTGGTCCATGTGAGATCCTCCCTGATGTGCACTACCAGAAATTTGATGCTGTTCACCCTCACCACTGTAGCACCATCGATGGTCAGTGGCGGGTGTTGGGTGTGGCCTCTCTGGAAGTGGACAACAATCTCCTTGGTCTTGCTGACATTCAGCGGGAGGTCCTTGCACCAGCTGGTTAGGAGGTCAACCTCTTCCCTGTAGTGAGATTCATCGCCTTTGGTGATGAGCCCCACCAGAGTTGTGTTGTCCGCAAACTTCACAAGATGGTTGGAGCTGTAGGTTGGTGTGCAGTCGTGTGTTAGCTGAGTGAAGAGCAGAGGACTGAGCACACAGCCTTGTGGAGCCCCAGTGCTCAGGGTGATGCTGTCAGAAGTATTTTTGCCTACAGGCACTACTTGTGGCCTCTGGCATAGGAAGTCGAGCAGTCAGTTGCAGAGGGAGGTGCTTGTCCAGTTTGTAGACGAGTTGTTGTGGTATAATGGTGTTGAACGCTGAACTGAAGTCTATGAACAGCATTCTCACGTATCAGTTGTTCTTGTCCAGGTGGGTGGAGGGTGGAGCAAATTGCATCTTCTGTGGATAGTTTGGCTCTGTATGCGAACAGGAAGGGGTCCAGGGTGGTGGGGGAATGGATTTGATTTGAGACATGACTAGCCGTTCAAAGCATTTCATGATGATGCGCGTCAGTGCCACAGGACGGTAGTCTTTGAAGCAGGATGGTGATGATTTCTCTGGCACAGGTATGATTGTGGTGGCTTTGAAGCATGATGGGACAATGGCTTGTTTCAGGGAGGTGTTGAAGATGTCTGTGAATACATCCTTCAGCTCTTCTGCACATTCCTTTACCACACTACCTGGGATGTTATCTGGTCCTGCTGATTTCTGGATGTTGATGGTGGAGAGTGTCTTCTTCAAATTAAAGAAACAAAGAAAACCATCTATATCTGTATACCTATACTGATCAACTGACAAATGTGTCAGAAACAAAAGTATGCCACATTATTTATTGGAAATGAATATTATCAACTGACAGAGGGTTGAAATCACACGCTGTCACTGAAATCGAAATCATACTCAGTAGTTGATATGATCTACCTTGTGCTTGTATGCAATGTTGGGGCATGCTCCTAATGAGACAAAGGAAGGTGTCCTGGGTTATCCCCTCCTAGATCTGGATTTGGGCCTCATGGAGCTCCAGGACAGTCTGAGGTGGAACCTTTGGGTCATTCATTGGACCAAAAGATAATGGCCAAGGGGTTTTATATTGTTTAGGCATATTTGGGAGGCCAGTCAATGCTACTGATTTCTTGCAGTGCGCCTTATATGGGCACCGAGTTCCAAAATCTGTAAATGCTTTTCGGCTCGCCGGCTTTCGCAAAAGCCATTTCAGATTCATTTTGTTCATTTTGGATACAGAAGATGAGGACTTTGATGGATTTGTGGATGAGGATTGATCAAAAAATAACGTGAGTACATTGCTAAATATACACTAGCATGCATGTTTTAAGCTAGCGTACTGGTATGTTTTACCACGCCCGCACCCTATAATCCGGCGCTCCTTATGTATGTGTTAAGTACAGAAATAGCATCCGTAACTGAGACTGCGCCTTTTAATACGGTGCGCCATAAGGTAGCGAAAATATGGTAGTTAATGTGAAGGTAGGACTGCATCAGGGTTGAGATCTGTTGTGATGAACATGCTGATTGGTGAGATTAGTCAGGAATCTCTATGGATGATGATCTTGATGTTGATAATGTGTTCTGTAGGGAGAGGAGGGAGCAAGTGAAAGAGAAATTAGAGACATAGAGGCTTATCCTGGAGAGGACAAGTAAGACAAATTGCATCCACAAAATTAATGACTGGAACTCAAGTAGAATGAAGGGGTTATGGAGAAGAGACATGAAGACATGAAGAAGCTGGATGACTGAAATACTTAAAGGCAACATTCCAGAACAATCAAGATTGTGGAAAAGTGAAGAAGGGTTAACAAGAAGGTTGGAATGGGTGGAGAAACATATCAGGTGTACTGTGTGATGAAAGAGGATGTGCAAGTTGATCAAGAAAGTTGCACGAGATGGTGTTAGAGCAGTGATGCTTTTTGGTTTAGAGCCAGAGGCACGGAGGAGAAGACAGGTGGCAGAGCTGGAGGATCCAGACTGAGTCCATCAGAGTTACAGCACGTTAGCTGTTTTTGAGACGAAGCAGACGGAGATGATTGCAACATAGACCGAGGAGAAATAAGGATTTCATGAGTATAAGAGGGTGGAACTGCCAGAAGAAGATTCAAGACTAGATATAAATTAACATAGTTTGAGAAGACATGAAGACTAAAAGTTTCATCATTGAAAAACGTGATAATTCCAAAGCATCTAGATTTTTATCATTTTATATTTGATAGCTATATCAGACAACAATGTATTACTAACACTAAAATTCCAATGACATCTTAGTTACTTTACCTAGTTTAATGGAATATTGTCAAGTGCTGCACAGTGTGGTCAAACCAACAATGTAACCCTGTACACATGTGATGTCGGTCATCATAATGTGTCAGCCTTCTCCAAGGCTTTTATCTGGAAATTTGTTTAAAGAACAGTTTCATCCAGTTTTATTAGGTTCAGCATCTTCACACAGAGCTTTATGATACAATTATTAGCACTCCTGAGCCACACTAATTGAGTAGATGGGCAGGATAATGGAATCTACAGCACATATTCCTTTCTGTTCTTTTAGACAGGCTTTGGGGAAAGGCAGTGTAAAAGTTGTGCAGCGGATTATTTTTCTGACAGGACGTGACCATAGACAGAAAATGTGTATTATGGGACTATTATGGCACTCTTGCATGTGCACATAGACTTTTGCATCTAGAGATTTTACTGTGCCAAACGTGGGTTTGCTGAGATTGATAGTTGAGGAATTACTATTTAACTGAGTTCATTCACAACAAATAAATTATTTGGAGATTTAGGAGCCTTTTGTATGGTATCATCTGCCCCATCTTCCTGGGGTGCCCTCAATAGGGTTCCTCTTTGTATACAGTCATAAGACTTTTCCAAATCTAGAAAACACAGTTAGACTGTCCAACTCCAATTGGGCTGAGCAGTTGATGGGGGAGGAATGTGGACAGAACGGGCAGACCCAAATATATTGTGAGGTTTTTTGGGATTGTCTGTCCGAGCCCTCCGTCAGGGAGGTCTTCATCCGGCGCTTCAGGAGGGGGAAGCTGTGTTCTGTCAACATTGTTTATGAAGCAGGTGGGGAGATTTTGACCTAAAATAGGGACAGTGGTGGATGGTGTAAGGAATACTTCAAGGAGCTCCTCAATCCCACAACACGCCTTTTATTGAGGGAGGCTGAGGACTCTGATGTGGAATCACCCAAGCCGAAGCCACTGAGGCGGTTAGTATCTCCTTGGTATCGGGGGTGGATGAGATCTGCCCTGACTAGCTCAAGCCTCTGGATGTTGTGGGGCTGTCTTGGTTGTCATGCCTCTGCAGCATCACATGGCAAGTGGGGACAGTTCTTCTAGAGTGGCAAACCGGGGTGGCAGTACCTCTTTTTAAAAATCAGAACCCTGTGTTCCAACTACAGGCTGATCACACTTCCCAGCGCCTCCAGAAAGATCCATGACAGGAAACCTGAAAGGAGCAGTCGGCCGATAGTCAAATCCCCAGATTCAGGAGAAACCTGGTTTTGGAAGATTGGATGAGCTCTATACCCTTTGGGGGCTGTTCAATGAGTATGGGGCTGTGGCATTCTGCTAAGGGCTGTTCTGGCTCTGTAAAAACAGAGCAGGCACTAGGATTGCATTGCCGGTAGTAAGTCAGTCCTGCTTCCGCTGCATCTTGGACCCCAACAGGGCTACTCTTTGTCACTGGTTCTGTCCAGAATTTTTGAGGACAGAATTTCTAGATGTAACCAGGGATCAGAGTCCAGTTGGGGAACTACTGTATTTTTGAGACCATAAGGCGCACTTAAAAGTCTTAAATTTTCTCCCAAATGGACGGGGCACCTTATGTGTGCCCCGAGTTCCAAAATCTGTAAATGCTTTTCGGCTTTCGAAAAAGCCATTTCAGATTCATTTCGGATACAGAAGATGATGTACGTGAGTACATTGCTAAATACAGGCTAGCATGCATGTTTTAAGCTAGCGTACTGGTATGTTCTACCACGCCCGCGCCCTATAATCCGGTGCGCCTTATGTATGTGTTAAATACAGAAATAGCACCTGCAACTGAGACTGCACCTTTTAATACGGTGCGCCTTAAGGTAGTGAAAATGCGGTACATGATTTCATCTCTGCTTCATCATCGTGCAGATGATGTCCTGTTGGCTTCATTGAGCCAGGACCTTCAGCATGTACTGCAGTAGTTTGCAGCCTGAGACCTCTAGTTTATTCCAGGCTGATCTACATCACCTCCTATCAGTGTTAAAAGACTGGATTATTCATCCACTCATGAAACCTCCAATGGTAAGAGTCTTGCTCAAATGTAGTTTCTTGAGTTGCAATCCTCGTTGCTCACTCGTCCATGCTATCTCTCTGCTTACAGCCCTGAGCTACTCGTTCCTGTCTGCCATACTAACCCTGCTCCGAGGCCACTGTACCAGTCTGCAGTGGCCATTACCTGTTTCCATCTTTGATTTGTGCAGTTTTACACAGCAAAGGAGATTTTTAAACTCATCTGTTTTGCTGTGTTTGCATTTGGGGTTCTGGGCATGTCAGGTTTGAATTCATCACTGTAAAACCCATGAACCTTTCAGCACCCTGGCAAGTGTGCAAACCTGTTCCATGACCAGGATGGAAACCACATTACTAATGAATGTGAGATTTGGGAACACACCATCTGGTCCCCTTTCTTGAAGAGAGGGACCACCATTCTAGCCATTCCATGGGCACTGCCCCTGATGTCCACAGGCACAGTTGCAGAGGCATCCCATCCAAGACAATCCCTACAACATCCAGAGCCTTAAGGTACTCAGGCTGGACCACATCCAGCCCTGCAGCACTACCACGATGGAACTGATTAGTGCCTCTGAACCCTCTGTCCTGTGGCTCTGAGCTGTCTCCTCAAAGGAACATGCTTTGGTAGGATGGAGGAGAGTGTTGAAGTACTCCTGCAATTCATTCCCTCCCTCATTTCCCTCTTGACTCTTGTTCAGAATATTGAAAAAACTTGTTTCATGTTTTTTGGGGATAATTTCCTCCTAGACTTGCATTTGATAAGAATTTCTGTTGACCCCACGATGGGAAAATACTCCATTACACCAACTCAAGAATACAATTAAAGAAAATATTAGAGACAATATAAAAGCAAAAACAATATGTAGAATAAAAGTAATGAGATACACTCTTTCCCCTTCTATTACTGAGAACAGTGTATCAGTGTGCAGGTTTGATTTAAAGCTGAGGCCCTGTATCAGTTTAATATACAATCAGCCGTTTTCTGTATGTTGCCACTCATAGATTATTGATCCTCATATGTTTCAAAATCAAATGTTTAGTATTATATAATAAATTTTGAGGTTGTTTTTTTTCCAGTTTTATTAATAAGACTATGTGGTAGGTGAGTTGTAAGTGCATATTTTTCACTCAACCCTGACCAGGTTGGTTTACTAATGTCAAAAAGATTCTTCTCTGCAAATATGTGTCGAGATTTTTGTGTAAAGAGACTTAGGAGCATCTTATGAATATTATATGGTGTTCTGTAGTGTGCGAGCCTTACTCAGGGTTACTGTTGCCCAAACACTGAAGATTAAACCTCTCCCCCTCCCTTGGCAGATCACTGCTGGGCAAAATCTGCACATTTGGAGAATCTGACAAAGAAAAGAAACAGAAAATAAAGAATCAGAGTCATATAAAGCAAATGAGGGCATAGACACAACTAACAGTGGTCTCATTCCTCTCCATCTACCCCAACTATATCCTGTAGGTGTCACTGCCTCCCACAGTGACATCACCACTTACGCCACCACATTTCCTGCTTAGGAACCCAAGTGCCACTAGGTGGCAGCACCAATGCAGAATCCATAATATTAATTATTATTAATAATAATAGCAGTAGTAGTAGTAGTAGCAGTAGTCGTAGCAACAATAGTAGTATTAGCAGTAGTCGTAGTAGCAGCAGTGGCAGCAGTCGTTTAAAGATAAATGGAACACACACAGTATTTCCTCTCCAGTTTTTCCCACTCCCTCTCCTGGACCCACTCCCTCCCCACTGGACCCACTCCCTCCCCACTGGACCCACTCCCTCCCCTGGACCCACTCCCTCCCCACTGGACCCACTCCCTCCCCACTGGACCCACTCCCTCTCCTGGACCCACTCCCTCCCCTGGACCCACTCCCTCCCCACTGGACCCACTCCCTCCCCACAGGACCCACTCCCTCCCCACTGGACTCACACTCCACCCGCAGAGCCTGGACGCTCTTCTTGTTCCCTGAAGTCAGAGTAGCATGGTCGACGGCACAGGTGATGAAGGCGTTGTTGTCGCTGCGGCTCACCTCCAGGGTGAGCTCACTGCTCACTTTGTAAGTGGGATTATCTGGATCGGACTCCACCTTTTCTTGACCACCTGCGACAAAGAGCAGAATCCAACAGTTGGGAGACAGTCAAAGGAGGGTGCGTGTTAATCAGAGACGAGAGCACCAGGGAGGCAGGAAATTAAACAGAATTTTAAGAAGCAAAATGACTTTGATGAAATTGGAAGTTGTGTTTCATGTTGTTCAGCCTGTCACGGCAGAAGTACCCTAACCCTAACCCTAACCCTGACCCTGACCCTGATCCTAACCCTGACCCTGACCCTAACCCTGACCCCAGTGACCTGGTTTACCTGAGCGCTTTCCTTTGCTATCATCATGATAGAAATTGCCACAAAATGATAATATAACATTTCCGCACAATAGGGTTAGGGTAAGGTTAGGTTAGGGTTAGGTTAGGGTTAAGGTTAGGGTTAAGGTTAGGGTTAAGGTTAGGGTAGGGCAGCGCTTCTCAAATAGTGGGGGGCGCGGTGCGATGCCAGGGGGGGCGCGTGTGACCCCGGAGAACATGTTTTGTTTTTTTTTGCCGTACTAGAATAAAGTGTAATTGCACATCCCGCGCGCACACACCACAGAGCAAGAGATAGGAAGTGCAGTGAACAAACCACCAAGAGACAGCATGAAAAAATACTTAACAGTGATGGAAAGAAAGGCGGAGAGAGACGGAGATAACGAGACATACGAAAGTCTCCCGAAAGCTCAGACGAGGAAATATGACGAAGCCTTTATAGCGCTTGGCTTCACTGCGACTACGGTGGGAGACGAGGAAAGACCGGTGTGTTTACTGTGTCTAAAAATGTTGGCAGGACAGCATGAAGCCAAATAAATGAAGGCCTCACTTAAAGACATTACACCCCAGTCACGCTGATAACCCTAACCCTGGTTAACCCTAACCCTGGTTAACCCTAACCCTGGTTAACCCTAACCCTAACTTAAAGACATTACACCCCAGTCACGCTGATCAGCCGCTTGAGTTTTTTCGGCAAAAACGTGCCGAATATTGGCAACAATCATCCCGCTTTGGGCTATATTTCTTTCTTTTGTTTTCTTTAATATTAATAAGGATACAATGTTATGCAGAGGTGTACTTATAACAATTTCATAGACAAATGATACTAATTATAGTCACGGCGGGGGGGGGGCGCAAAATGTTTTCTTCTTCCTAGGGGGGGCGTAACAGAAAATAATTGAGAAGCACTGGGTTAGGGTAAGGTTAGGGTTAGGTTAGTGTAAGGTTAGGTTAGGTTAGGTTAGGGTTAGGGTTAAGGTTAGGGTAAGGTTAGGGTTAGGGTTAGGTTAGGGCAGTGCTTCTCAATTATTTTCTGCCAATATTCGGCACGTTTTTGCCGAAAAAACTCAAGCGGCTGATCAGCGTGACTGGGGTGTAATGTCTTTAAGTGAGGGTTAGGGTTAGTGTTAGGGTTAACCAGGGTTAGGGTTAACCAGGGTTCCACCGTAGTCGCAGTGAAGCCAAGCGCTATAAAGGCTTCGTCATATTTCCTCGTCTGAGCTTTCGGGAGACTTTCGCATGTCTCGTTATCTCCGTCTCTCTCCGCCTTTCTTTTCATCACTGTTAAGTATTTTTTCATGCTGTCTCTTGGTGGTTTGTTCACTGCACTTCCTATCTCTTGCTCTGTGGTGTGTGCGCGCGGGATGTGCAATTACACTTTATTCTAGTACGGCCAGGGGGGCGCGCCCCACTATTTGAGAAGCGCTGGGTTAGGGTAAGGTTAGGTTAGGGTTAAGGTTAGGGTAAGGTTAGGTTAGGGTTAGGTTAGGGTTAAGGTTAGGGTTAGGGTTAGGGTCAGGGTCAGGGTCAGGGTTAGGGTTAGGGTTAAGGTTAAGGTTAGGGTTAGGTTAGGGTTAAGGTCAGGGTCAGGGTCAGGGTCAGGGTTAGGTTAGGGTTAAGGTTAGGGTTAGGGTCAGGGTCAGGGTCAGGGTTAGGGTTAGGGTTAGGGTTAAGGTTAAGGTTAGGGTCGCACAATATGCTTTTCCACATTTCCTGCTGGCTCATGTTATTGATGCACACCAATCATTCATGTCAAGAGATAAAAAATATTTAATTACAATGCAATGTGCCTCTTTTCCGCATACATTCTTTTTCAGTATCATTTTTGTTTCGTACCTCAGGGAAAAAAACCCAAAATAGGTCAAAATAGTATTAAAAGCCTTCATATAACGACATCCTCACATCCTGCCACAGTCTCCGTTCTTAGTAGGAAACATGTCAGAAGACTGAAAACTTGCATCAACTCCCAGAATTCAACATGAGGCCTGGCTGTGATCTAACCCTAACCCTAACCCTGTGCTAGAGGGCAGGAGAGAAGAAGGAAACAGAAGATCTCATGTTCCTCTCCTGCTCTGTTACTCAGGATAGCTTGAAACTCAGAATGTAATGACATTAGTATCTAGATAGGCATTCTTTTTGATGAAAATGATAAAACAGGTAAGATTTTGTGACTAACAAGAGATATAGTCTTTGATAACTAGTCTTTAATTTGATGCTCTTTCCTTTTATTTCCTTCATTTTACAATTTTGTCAGTGTCAAAAGAACTGTGTTCAGAATAAAGTGAGAAGCAGAGCTGGTGAAGCGAGTCTGTGGAGTAAGACAGCATGAAAGCATAAACACAGAGGAGATAGGCCAGTGCACACACACCAGTGCACACACACCAGTGCACACACACCAGTGCACACACACGCTGTCGTAAAAGAAACCATCAAAGTGGCTGCAAAAGCATGAAAGTGGTTGGTGAAGGTTGAAAAAAGGTCCAGGACCCACACACACACACACACACCACACACACACACACACACACACACACACACACACACACACACACCTAACCTGGCTACCCGGGGGTCCGGAGCCTTCTGTGTCTCTGCCCCCATCTCTGAAACTCCCTTCAATAAGACCTCTGTAACAGTCATTCTCTCGCCCATTCCCTTTTAAAATAATCTATTCAATTTGACTTCCTACTTTTCCTTCGCTGAACTGTTATTTTTTAACTAAGTTATGTTTTTGATTTCTGATCATTTTGTTTTAACTATGCACCTTTTGACGATGTAACTTTGGACAATGTGCTGTTCTTGAGTGCTTTTAAAGGCAGACATCAATAAGATGTGTTATTATTCAAACTATATGTTATATAACTATATAACTTAACTATATGTGAACACAAATATACAGTTGATTCCCTCCACAGCTCACCAGGCAGCTCCTGGTCTTCCCGGTACCAACGCAGCTGGGCCGGAGGTTTGCTGCCAGTGCTGCTGCAGAACAGAGTGACTGAGTCCCCCTCCTTAACTGGGTTCTCAAATCCTGAGAGATGAGGTTTACTGGGCACACCTAGAAAGAGAGAGAGAGACAAAATAAGAGAAGTGGAAATACCTTTAACCCTGTTGGGGTCAGTCTGTTGGGAAGTGGGCGGAGAAGCGAAGGGTTCTCTGGTCGAGCCCCAGTGCAGACAAAACATGGACGGTGTTCTGGAAGTAGGTGAAGGTGCCAGAACACCTTCAGAGCACTGATGGGTACCTAACCTGGACCCCAAAACGCTTATATTTCTGGGTAGAACTGGCGACTCGTCCTGGGGGGGGACCCTATCTTCGCCCACTCTGCACCCCCCTCTGACCCCAAAAGGGATACTGTAGTTAGAAGAAAGGAAAAAGACCTTTACAGCTGCAGGGCTCACCTTAGAGATAGCCCAAAAGTTGACCCCTGAGCTTCTACCAGCCTTCAGAGTTTCAGAGAAACTGTGACATCATCAACCAAACTGCACAATAACTCCCAGGGTGTAAAACACTGAGTTTCAGAGGCCTGAAAAGATGAGGATTACTGTTTATGACTTCTGAGCAGTTTTTAACTCCCTCTTTGTGCTCAGAGAGTCAAAACACAAGACAGATTTCTCCCATATTCCATAATATTTCTACTATGGTCATTTTCAATAGATGTGACAACTCAGCAGGCGGGTCCCCCACATGAGCCTGGTCCTGCCACTGGTGCCCGCTGGGGGTGAGGCTTTGGTTTCTGTAAAGCGCCTAGAGACAGTTTTGATTGTAAGAGATGTTATATGTAAATAAAGATGAAAATGAAATGAAAACTGGGTGGGTCGGTGAAATTCACTATTGCTTGGTGCACATACAACCAACTCTATTCATGTACATTTTTGTCCATAGGAACAGGGATTGTTCTGGCACTGTGGCGTCTTCCAGACACCAGACAATGAAGTGCTGCATCATGACATTAATTTGATCATTCAGACTTTTCCTTTGCTGTAAATATTGAATTATTGGACAGCGGATTCTCCTGAACAAGGCTGGCACAACTGACCTTTCATATGTGGGACAGGTGCAAACACGTCTCAGTCGATAAGTTAACAGTCTAGATAAGAGTCTAGACACGCTTAAAAATATATACCGGTATGTGTATTAATATGTTTAATATGTTGAGATGATCGGCATGTTATGGTGAGTGAAATCATGAAGCAGCTTTTGCAGCCTAACGTCCGTGTGTCCCCACTAACCCTAACCACTAAGTATTCTTAATATTGGAAAAACAGCTCATGAGTCGGTAACATTGGACCTTTTCACAATATTGTGGGACACTGAATTTGATGTAAGAATCGAATTTAAACAAAATATATCAGTCTGCGTTTGCGGAGAATATCAATTACTTTGAAAATAATTACTGAAAAAACTTTCAGGAGAAATCCCAATTTATTAAGATGAAAATATATTTCTGTGAGAGCTATTAAATAAACTGAGGTGCACATATTTACTTGAGAGGTTGGTGGGATGGTGGCTTGTGATTTCAACTACAGAACAGAACACATTTTACTAATCCAGAAGTAATGATGTATCAATCACTCAGAATTATTAGTTGTTGTAGGTGATCACTCATTGCAATCAAAGTTTTTGACACGTCATCATAAAGTTTTTGAGTTTAGATCTATGGCCAGCGTTAGAGGTGGAGAGGCACCGGAGTGTTTCTGAAGCACATTTGTGGACACTCTGAGCAATCCCCAAAAAGCTGAGAGGGCCCCTCTCTTAAAACATTCCTGTTCTGATTAATAACTGGCCCTTTACCTTCCTCACATCTCTCCTCTCCACCCACATACAGTCCCGCATATTTTGGGGGTCAATATCCTATCAAAAACATCAGGCCCACCATCACAACAACATGGCTGCAACTTAGGACTCATCCCAAGTTCGTTAACCAGATGGAATGAATGAAATGAGTGGTGCTCCACTCAGAAGGATCCACACCTCTAATAATGCTAATTATCACCAACAACCACTCAAGACAATATTCAGTAAACCAGCAAAGTAAGAGATTCCCACCAGTTAATTAGGAACTGAAGAAACCTCTTGGATAAAGTTGAAATGTTTCCAAAAAACTAACGGGAGTCTACTTGAGTTTTTATGAGCCAAGAATTCTCTTCCACCCGGATAACTGAAAAAATTCATTAACAATAATGTGACGATTCATGTGAGGTCAAAGCCCTCGAGAGTTTCAGGTTGTAGGGAGGAGTTGAGCTCAATCTGCCTTCAGAATCACAAAAAGAATCAATGATGTGTCACATGATGCAGAGCTCTTTTTGGATTTTCTTCAATAAACGCCCGACGCTACATTGCTGGTGAACCTCTCTGAAGTTCTCACATTCAACTAAAATCTTTTCATTGTTCCTGTGTCCCCTTCTGGCAAAGTGACAGCAGCCATAAGCATCATGCCTTCAAATGTATTAAATTTAGACACAATCACTGCAAATAATTCCAGGCTTAAAAAATTGTGTAACATTTCTGATTTGAATTTTCTCCTTCCAGTATTTGGCTTTCCTGGGAGAAAAGCTCCATATTCCAAATGCATTAAGCCAAGATGCAGTCCTCAGTGCACACATTAGGAGATCAGCTTGCATGTTTTTGCTGGTAACATCAAGTTTACACAGATATTTGTACAAGCAAACCCTTCGTAATGAGCCCCTAAGAAGGAAGGATCACTCTGTGCCTCCTGACTTTAATGAGAAGAGAGGAAACAGAGGAAAGTCTGGAATATTACTGCGGATCTCAGATGGCTTCTTTCTATGGATGTGTAGCAGATAAAATACAAACTACAATTTAAAAAAGAAAATGTATCAGAATTTTGGGAAAAAAAATAGTATCATTTTCTAACTAAACTCTCCCAGCAGACATATTTTACAAATCTGTTGGAGACAAAGCTTAATGTCATTTAGAGATTCGCTGGACCCACCTAGCACGGTGACCGTTGCTCTGGCGGTGCGGACCGGCATGGTGAACAGGGAGCAGGTGTACTCGCCCTCATCGGACAGTTGCACCTCAGAGATGGTGATGGAAAGCTCAGTGGGTGTGGAGCGGTGCAGCTGGATACGGTTATCCCTCAAAGCTGAAGGCAGAAGACACAGAAAAGCAAAAATTAGACAGACACAGTTAATATTCCTGACAACACAGACTGAAAAGGTGGTTCAGGCAGTTGTTTTTGAATAATCAGTACATTTTTGAGTTGTGATCTCTAGCAAATATAGAAATGAATAAACACATCATTTAAATTTATTTCAATAATTGGTTCCACATTTGCAATGTAGTTCTGGCAAAAAAAAAAGTAGTGAAAAAGACAATGAATGACAGGAATGCTGAGGAATAAAAAGAAATTGCTGCAATCGGGAGAGCCCAGCTAAGAGCTGAGAAAACATCTTTATCACTGGTACATTTCTCTACGCTGCAAACAACAGAAGCCAACTGAATAAAAATTGAATTATGATGAAATTGTATGACCTCAAATCATACTGCTAAGCTAACACTGGGCTTTGAAGAAGGGAGATTTTCAGGGGTTAGCAGTGGAAATGGTCCACTCACAAGATCTCTGCTCCATATAAGACCATGTGCACACTGCAGATCTTGTTTGGCTGTTCATTTACACGTTTAATTGTGGTCTGGCTGCAGACCTTGGTGCAAACATCTCACGGTCCTGACCTGACCTAAATGCTCAGTGGAACCAAAGTGGCCTGGAAACAGATTGTGGTTTGACATCAGCCATAAAGTGTTACGTTCACGTTCTAACACGTAAAAAGCTGCCATCTGCAAAAAGCATCACTTGGCTATTTCAGTGCTCTTTGACAAGAACGGGAGAAGGGAGTCCAGACAATAGTTTCTCACTTGAGTCAGATTGAGGGAGGTGTCGCCTCTCTTTGAATGTGGATGGAAAGGTGCCGGTGGAGAAGGAAGAGTTAGCTGATCATGTGGGATCACCAAGGTGATGGTGGGAGCTTTTGTTTGTAGGAGGTTTGTTGGCAGTAGGCCAAGTGTGTATGTAGTCAGAGGGCTACGTGTCAAGAGTTTAGCTACGTTGCTCTCTGTGAGCAGGTAAATGTGTGGAAGGAGGTGAAAGAAGGCTGAGAGCAGGCATTAGGATAGCTGCACGTTGGACTTGTGGGCTTCTCAAAGAGCTGGAAGCTGACGGCTCAAAATTTCATGATGAAGAACTTGGCAAAATTGTCAGCTGTGAGAAAAGTTTGGTCTGTTGAGTCTGTTGGTCTCATTTTAAAACAGCTTCTTTGCAGCAGTGATGCCAGAAGAGCAGAAGCACAGCAGAGGCTGGGGGCGGTCCAGCTCTTCAGGTGCACCGGATTTGAGCCATTTTTGCTCTGCCGCTCTGAGATGAGTAGACAGCGTTTGGAGGGTATCATCCAGCTCGTAGGTGACATGGATATAGGACATATAGACTATCCAGAGATGCTCTCAGGGTTAGCCAAATTGTACTGCTGGTATCACTAACCTCTGGAGAGGAGAAGTTGCTGTAGTGGGTTGAGTGGAGGAGCCAGGGAAGAAGTGAGTTGGAGAGAGTTTGTGGGGATTGTGAGCGAGTGGAGACAATGAGTGAGGGAGCAGGGGGATAATCACTGAACTTCACAGTGAAGTGAAGGAACAAGTGGTGTTAGAGGTGCAGAGAGGTAAGTTTGAGGGTGTCTGTAGAGCATCACCGAGCAACAATGAGATCAAGCTTTTTGCCAGCTGTGTGAGAAGGAGTAACTACAGATGTGATAAATAGAAAGAACTAATCAGGGACAGGAAGTTAGCTGAGCTAGGGTTGTCTCAGTGGATGCTGAAATCCTCCATGAAAGTTAAAGGACATTCGTGTTCAGGGATGGATGACAGTAATAGACATTCTGTAGAAAAGAGTATCTACTCTTTAACATATAGACAACATATACGTAGATCACAACAACATAGACCTCAAGCAGAGCTGTTACTAGTAGCCTGCTCTTCACAAGAGGCTTTTTTGTGTGAATGGAGCAGTGGAGCAAAAGTCCATGATTTAGATATTAAAAAAATGAATCCCACCACCGTGTCCAGAAGGTCGTGACGTATGGGAGAACATGTAGTTGGTTAGGGTTAGAGGGTTAGTGTAGCTGGGTTAGGGTTAGTGCAGCTGGGTTAGGGTTGGTGCAGCTGGGTTAGGGTTAGTGCAGCTGGGGTGGGTTAGAGGGTTAGGTTAGTGCAGCTGGGGTGGGTTAGGGTTAGTGCAGCTGGGTTAGGGTTAGGGTTAGTGCAGCTGGGGTGGGTTAGAGGGTTAGGGTTAGTGCAGCTGGGTTAGGGTTAGTGCAGCTGGGGTGGTTTAGGGTTAGTGCAGCTGGGTTAGGGTTAGTGCAGCTGGGGTGGGTTAGGGTTAGTGCAGCTGGGGTGGTTAGAGGGTTAGGGTTAGTGCAGCTGGGTTAGGGTTAGGGTTGGTGCAGCTGGGTTAGGGTTAGGGTGGTGCAGCTGGGTTAGGGTTAGGGTTAGTGCAGCTGGGTTAGGGTTAGGGTTGGTGCAGCTGGGTTAGGGTTAGGGTTAGTGCAGCTGGGGTGGTTTAGGGTTAGGGTTAGTGCAGCTGGGTTAGGGTTAGGGTTAGTGCAGCTGGGGTGGGTTAGGGTTAGTGCAGCTGGGTTAGGGTTAGGGTTAGTGCAGCTGGGGTGAGTTAGAGGGTTAGGGTTAGTGCAGCTGGGGTGGGTTAGGGTTAGTGCAGCTGGGGTGGGTTAGAGGGTTAGGGTTAGTGCAGCTGGGGTGGGTTAGGGTTAGTGCAGCTGGGGTGGGTTAGGGTTAGGGTTAGTGCAGCTGGGTTAGGGTTAGAGGTTAGGGTTAGTGCAGCTGGGGTGGGTTAGGGTTGGTGCAGCTGGGTTAGGGTTAGTGCAGCTGGGGTGGGTTAGGGTTAGTGCAGCTGGGGTGGGTTAGAGGGTTAGGGTTAGTGCAGCTGGGGTGGGTTAGGGTTAGTGCAGCTGGGGTGGGTTAGAGGTTAGGGTTAGTGCAGCTGGGGTGGGTTAGGGTTGGTGCAGCTGGGTTAGGGTTAGTGCAGCTGGGGTGGGTTAGGGTTAGTGCAGCTGGGTTAGGGTTAGAGGGTTAGGGTTAGTGCAGCTGGGGTGGGTTAGAGGGTTAGGGTTAGTGCAGCTGGGGTGGGTTAGGGTTAGTGCAGCTGGGGTGGGTTAGAGGGTTAGGGTTAGTGCAGCTGGGGTGGGTTAGGGTTGGTGCAGCTGGGTTAGGGTTAGTGCAGCTGGGGTGGGTTAGGGTTAGGGTTAGTGCAGCTGGGTTAGGGTTAGAGGGTTAGGGTTAGTGCAGCTGGGGTGGCAGTGCTCTAAGATTTAATTTAAGTCTCTGTGAGGGTAATGATGTCTAGACAGATGTGGTTAGTGGAAGCAGAAATGAAGCCATTTTTAATTGGGATATGACCTTTAACAATAATCAGACTGTGTTCTGTATGAGTTTGCATCTTTTCACACATCAGTATCATATATATACTGTATATATAGATATAATATCATATTATCTAACGCTCATTACTGCCGCCTGGCCGAACCCCAACTGAGGATCTTTCCCTAACCAACTCATGGTTTCTTAGTTTGAAGATGTCATGTCAGAAAAGAACAAAAGTGAAATTGGAACAAAAAAGAAAAAATAAAGTGAATAAGAACAGAGAGCAGAGGGAAACGGAAATCACATGAAATAATTAGAAATATGAAGGCAAAAGAGTTAAAAATAGGAGTGTAAGAGAGACGGATGACAAAAAATAAAGGATGAAAAGGGAGGAATATATGGATGAATCAGCAGAAGAAAATGATGACAATGAAAGAATTAAATGAAAGTAGGGGAAGAGAGAAGAGTAAGAGCATTTTGATCAAGTTATAGCATTAAGAAGATTAATTGGTAGCAGATGGTTTTCCTGAAAAGGTGTGTTGTGTACTTCAGAAATATTAAAAAGATCTTTGAAAATGCAAACCTTATAATCAAAAGGTGAACAGGTTGAAAATACTGAAGAAAAGACTGATTCTTTGAACAGAAAGGTGTTTTAGTCCCAGTCACCTGTCACCTATATGTTTGGTGGTTTGGTACTACAGACCAGGCTCCACTGTCATCGTTCTGACCAACAATCACGGGAATTTATGAGGATTTATCAACTGGACGGAACTAAAAAAGCAACTCAGAGATGTGAGACAAGGCAAAGAAAGACAAAGAAATGACTAACAAGTGAGAGATGAGGAAAAGATGCAGGCAGAAGAACGATAAATAAATGCCTCGATGATATAATAATGATATAATGATATAAACAATCATATAATTGACAGGATCAGGGATGGCCGAGCGAGGAAGGAGGTGGTGGGGAGATGTGAGCAAGACAGAAGTTGCTTTGTCATCAGTTAAAACCCAATGATGAAAGATGTCGAGCAAGTGAAAGGGAACAAGAGAGGATGATGATGATGATGATGATGATGATGAAATGGAAAGAAATGAGCTAATTTCTGTGATAGCATTGATCTGTGGGCTGTTGCTACTGTGCGATTATGGTATGTATTTGAGCCATTCTAGTTTGCTCTAGATCAGAGGTGTCAAACTCAAAGACCCAGTGGGCCAAAATTCAAAACTGGGCCAAAGTCACAGGCCAATATTGATATTTATTGAAAAAAACCTTCCTCCAGCTACAACAGGGAACCTTTAGATATGGACCCAAACTAGTTTTGCTCAACAACTGAACATGGGCCAAGCAACACCTAACACAACACCAGAATTAGCATTAGCATATAAGGTCACTATGACTACTTCCTCTTTCTTGGTGGTTAGCAAGCCACATATTGGTGCGTTACCACCACCAACTGATGTGGAGTGTGGATTTTCACACCAAAACAACAGCAGAGCATTCTGGTATTTGTAGTATTAGCACATGCACTTTAAGAGATAATACCGGCGGGCCAGCTCTAATAGTCAATTGGTATGGCTTTGCGAGCCAAATATAATTACATTACGGGCCAAATTTGGCCCACGGGCCAGAGTTTGACACCTATGCTCTAGAACAGGCATGGGCAAACTAAGGCCCGGGGGCCACAGGCGGCCCGTTAAACGTTTTAATCCGGCCCGCCAAACTTGAAAAATTAAATGAATAAACCTTGTTAATGTTATATTTTCACTGCAATTCTGGTGTTTTCCCACTAGAAAAAAGACAGTCAGGAGGAGAGTGATGGTGTGATATCCTGAAGGATAACAGAACTTTCAGTACTTTAAAATAGAAATGGTTATTATTTTTTTTTAAAAAGGCACATTTTATTCATTTGATTTTAAGTGTTTTAAGACTCATTCCAAAGTCAGATATTTTGTTGTAATGCTTCTCTTCATTTTCATTTGAAATTAAAGCACATGTTTTCTCCATATCCCAAGATGTGTATTTTTTCTCCAATGAGGTGAGGTTACCAAAGCACTCCATCCATCCATCTGCTCCTGGTCCGGCCCCTTTGTCAAATGTTAGAACCCATTGTGGCCCACGAATCAAAATGTTTGCCCCCCCCTGCTCTAGAAGAAGAAGCAAGATTAAATAAAGTGGTTTCAACCCAATTCAAAAGTAATTTCCTCCAGTTGAACCCAGTGAGTCCTCTCGTTGGTATTTCTGAAGGTCTCATGTGGGACCACCTTCATCAGAACGTGGTGGTTCAACCAGCAACGCAACAAGAACTTTAAGAATTGGAAGATTAGCTGTAGTGTTTGTTATATTAGCAGTTGTTTTGCAGCAGAAAATGCTTGAAGATGCTTTCCACAGCACCAGGTACTTCATGTGAATTTAGACTATCTTCATCCATTTTCAAAAGCCAACATAGCAGCACGACTGTATGACATGACGCCAGATTCCTCTTTCAACAGTCACAAAAGCTTGGAAATATTTTCCAGAGTTAAACCATTGAAGACATTAAGAGGAGAGTCACAGTTGAAGAGAAGACACATAAGAGAGAGAGAGAGGAGCTGAGGGACCCTGGTCAAGACTGGATAGAAAAAGTTCAGGATAAAGTGAAACAGCCTGTAATTAACTGGCCGTTGTTTTAGTTACACCTGTTCAATTGCTTGTTAACACTTATAATTAATCAACCACTAAAACTGCTGCGACTCAATGCACATAGATTCGGTCATGACAACTTGCTGCAGTGCATTTTCACCACCTGTCATGTTTAACCTCGATTATCTCATAAGGACTTCATTACATCCGTGCATTCATTACATAAGCCAACCAGCACACTGTCTATATACATGAAGCGTTTGACAGAATCGATGACCAGCAGCATCAACAGGACGTGGACACGTCGCTGCATATGTGATTGTTTAGAATAAAAGCAGCGGGGCTGTGTCAGGAAAAAAGGAGCATCTGAAGAGCTTAAATACAAGTCAAAGGGTGAAGAGGCGAGTTGAGGGGGAGATATTCCAGTGCAGCCTCTAGCGTGCACGCGCGCGTGTGCAGCCTCTAGCCTGCACGCGCGTGTGTGCAGGTTCTAGTCTCTCCACCACTCATCCACAGTATATTTGTGGCCAGACGGGTTTTTCCTTCACCTCAAACCTGAGACCCAAAACTCCCCAAAGGTCCAACTGAGGTGAACGCAGATATTTTCACACCTTCTTCTTGTCATGTCCCTCAATCATTTGGAGGGGGGGGGGGGTTCTCTCACAACAGCAGAGTTCACATACATTTACTCCTTTTTCGTCGACCTTCTGTCTTCCCAGGTAAGTTTCTCCTCAGCCAACTCTCAAATTCAGATGTCAGTTTTTGGCATTATGAGGGGAAACACAAAAACTTGCTTTACTTGTCAGTATTTTCCCATTTTTCTTCGTGTTGTCATGCGGGAACTTCTCATTTCAATATTTTGGGAGGATGAGTTTGAGTTACGTATAACATTTAGATTTTTATTGAGTGAAAGGTTTTCTGCTATTGCTCAGGACAAGTTTCAGCTCTTCGACCTTCCAGACACATTTATAGTGTCATTCATTCATTCATTCATTCATTCATTCATTCATTCTGTGTCTCTTACCTTCTGTCTTTTTAAAATATTTGGACATGTTAAAACCAAGACTAAAGAGAAAAACCTACCTCCACCCCCCCCCCACCCACACAACCACACACCACACACGTCCTCTCCATCTTCCCATCTGCTTCTCAATACTTCCCGCAGCTCCCTGATGCTCCAGGATTAGCAAGGACTCATGTTCCTTCCGTGATCAGGAAGTGTTGACCATCAGGACGTGAAGGTCGAGTGGACCAGAGCACCATATAAGGACATCTGAAAACGCACCTGGGCCCATGGACGTCTTTACCATCACGACCTTAATTCATGGACAGACTTCTATTGATGATGAACAGATATAATAATGATGCCGATCCTGATCTGATATGGTGCATCGACTGTCTGACTGTTCATCCCAGATCCCTCAGACTTGGCCCTGCATTACGGTTTCATAATTTTCCCTAAAATGGTTTTGTAAGTTATTCCTGACCCAGCTGGAGGGTCTGAGGACAGAGGGGGTCACAACTGTGCAGCCTGTCACGCCCGCTGGGGCAACAGTGTTTGAGTTTGGGCTGTAATACAGTACTTGATTTGATTGACAAGAAAATCAAACTTAAAAGGACCTAAAATTGTATTGTTGCACAATATAGAAAGACATGTAAATGATATGGGTTCATATCCTCCACTTCTGCTAAAGCCGCCACTTGGCTTTATTCTCTTACTTCTCTTGATCATTTTTCTCTTTCTCTAAAACTGACAAATGTAGAGAGCAGAAAATGAATGTAATGAACAAAAGATGATGCATAGTAAAGCACAGAGCAATGAGTTCTCCATGAAGCTTGAAATGTTCCCCATGGTTCATGAGCTTCAAGCCACATGCCAATGAAACCTTTGAATAAATGACACCCACCATGACCCAACCCAAGGATTATGGAAACAGCTGGTAAAATCCAAATCATATTATTACTTTCAAGTTTTTTTACCTTTATACCGGTAACAAAAATTCAGAAGATGATTGATCATGACTGCTGTCAATTTCTGCGCCCCATCCAATAACTGGCTCCTGCTCATTATAGTCGTCGGGATATAAATAATGCAAAGCTCAACTGGTAGATTATATACTACCCACTTTGATTGTTACTGTGGTTGTTACTGCTTTATTATTACTGGATATACCTGCGTCAGTACTGACAGGGTTGGGTTGGGTTAGAGTTAGGTTGGGGTTAGGTAAAGGGTTAGGGTTAGTATTAGGTTGGGGTTGGGTAGAGGGTTAGGGTTGGGGTTAGGGTTAGGTTGGGGTTGGGTAAAGGGTTAGGGTTGGGGTTGGGGTTGGGTAAAGGGTTAGGGTTGGGGTTAGGTCGGGGTTGGGTAAAGGGTTAGGGTGGGGTTGGGTAAAGGGTTAGGGTTAGGTTGGGGTTGGGTAAAGGGTTAGGGTGGGGTTGGGTAAAGGGTTAGGGTTGGGGTTAGGTTGGGGTTGGGGTTGGGTAAAGGGTTAGGGTGGGGTTGGGTAAGGGTTAGGTTGGGGTTGGGTAAAGGGTTAGGGTTGGGGTTAGGTTGGGGTTGGGTAAAGGGTTAGGGTTAGGGTTAGGGTTGGGTAAAGGGTTAGGGTTGGGTAAAGGTTTAGGGTTAGGTTGGGGTTGGGTAAGGGTTAGGGTTAGGGTTAGGGTGGGGTTGGGTAAAGGTTAGGGTTGGGGTTAGGGTTAGGTTGGGGTTGGGTCCCGGGTTCGGGTGGGGTTGGGTCCCGGGTTCGGTTGGGGTTCGGTTGGGGTTGGGTCCCGGGTTAGGGTTGGGTCCCGGGTTCGGGTTAGGTTGGGGTTGGGTCCCGGGTTAGGGTGGGGTTGGGTAAAGGGTTAGGGTTGGGTAAAGGGTTAGTGTTGGGTTAGGTTGGCCCCTCACTAACCCTATTCAGTCCCCATTAACCCTAACCCTATTCAGTCCCTAGTAACCCTAACCCTATTCAGTCCCCAGTAACCCTAACCAGATTCAGTCCCCAGTAACCCTAACCCTATTCAGTCCCCATTAACCCTAACCCTATTCAGTCCCCAGTAACCCTTACCCTATTCAGTCCCCATTAACCCTAACCCTATTCAGTCCCCAGTAACCCTAACCCTAACCCTATTAAGTCCCCAGTAACCCTAACCCTATTCAGTCCCCAGTAACCCTAACCCTATTCAGTCCCCAGTAACCCTAACCCTATTCAGTCCCCAGTAACCCTAACCCTATTCAGTTCCTAGTAACCCTAACCCTATTCAGTCCCCAGTAACCCTAACCCTATTCAGTCCCCAGTAACCCTAACCCTATTCAGTCCCCAGTAACCCTAACCCTAACCTGTCCAACCTTCTTCACATCCCCGATTCTCTGGTGCTGCTTCCCTCAGATGATCTCTGCTCCACCTCATGCCTGCTCACTTTTAAAGTTTTAGTATAAGTCTTGTGTTAATGTGGTTATATTGATTTGGTTCGCTCTTGTTGAGCCATGAAATGTGCTTTTAAATAAAGATTGATATTATTACGACACAAATGAAATCGGCCCTTTTGCCTCCAAGCAAAACACTTTCAGTGAAACAAGTCCAGCACGTTCAAAGTTGAAAAGCTACATGGAGCTTTTTTAATCAACACGTTCTTTTGTGCCCTCCTTTTACCTCTCTTCTCTCCAAAATACAGGGTCTGCTGTGCTGTGTTGGACCACTGCAGCGATGAGTTGTCGTTCTCCGCTACCCGGCAGGTCAGCGTAACTGTGCCCCCCGCCGACACCGTCTCATCTGAGGTGACGGGCTGCAAGGGGTCGTCACCTGGGTGAACAGAAGCAGAGAGAGCAGGAACATCAAGTCTGTTTTTTGGATATGATTGAGAAATGACACAGCTAGATCATGGAGACAACACCTTAAATGAAAATACAAGCAGAAATAGATGCACACGCCAACACACAAATCAGATAATCCAACAAGATGCATGCGGCCCTCCTTCACCCATCGCCTTCTCTGCTGGTCACCTTATCTAGAAATCTCCATCTCTCACAGCGCACGCACCAGTGCTGCCATTCTGTCGAGGGAGCAAGAGCAGACACACGAGTATCTATGAGAGCCATGAGTCGGGGTCGCCGTGGTATCACGAGCCTTCATGACCTCAGCGACCTGCCGAGATGAAAGACCACAACTCGCTCAGGTCCAAGCAGAAACAAGGGCAACGATCTTCTAGCTGAATGGCTCATTCATCAGTTTGTGACAGTCTTGGAAGACAGTCAGTGTTTCAGAGTTTTATGGGCATTTATGTCTGACTGGGAGGGCTTCTGATTCCCTTTCTTGGTGCTATGCTCAGTCAACTTCATCTCAAGTACAATAAAAATACCTCAGAGCTGTTGACAAGAGTGCGCCAGCAGAGGAAAGCTCATGCCATGATTTAAGCCCTGCTATACTCGAGGTTTGCCTGGATAAAAACACATGCAAACATGAAAGCACGTGCACATCTGAGCCACGAACGGGACGCATCCAGAACTGAGCAAAAATGATCCAACGATCCGTTTATCCTTTGGCTTCATTCTGCAGAATATATGCAGAAAATACTTGGAGTGGATGCAAAGGTTAGGGTTAGGGTCATTTAGCACACCAGAGGGATTCATCCAAACTAAAACTGATCATTTGCATCTGTTTCTAGCACCATGTTGGCAGGGTTAGCTGCAGTCATGGTGGAGGAGGCCCAGCAGCAGTGACAGGCAGCCGGGATACGGAAGCTTCCATCAGCTAAGACAGAAAAGAAAGAAAGCTTGCCTCTAACATGGTCTACCTCCAGAAGCCTGGGCACCATACAAGCTTTTACACCCACAGATGCCATTGATGGGATTTCACCAGCTCCTGGATGCCCTCAGGAACACTGATCTCAGTAAGTCCTTGTGCTCTTTGAGGTTCTTTACAGCAGCTCTGACCTGTGGTTAGTTACTCCAAGTATCATAAAGGCTGTGGACTCAATGTGTGGTCAAGTTCACCACAGATTAGTGTCTCCTGTAATAGATTCTCATGTTAATTCTTGAGGCTAATCACAGGAGCTCCTCCACCTGGCATTAAAGCTGTGGCTGAATTGGCTGCTAGCATCAGTCATCACATCAAACTCCATGAGCTGAGACAAGTTTGGCAAAGTTGGGTCCTTGACTACCGTTATTACTGGCTAAGAAGAACCAGGTAGTGATGCAGGTACTACCTTTCAGTGGCCAGATGGTGTCTTTAGAATAAAAAGAACTCAAGTTCATCAAAGACCCTATTTTTTATTTAAATATCTGCATGTGATGTGGCAGCATTAATCACACGGAATACTTTGTTTCTCATCCTTTCTAACATTTATATAATCTGTATATGTAAATCAAATATTAAAAACATTTTTGGTTGAAATAAAATGATAATATTCATGATATTTCAGATATCCATTCTAAATCTGTAGCGCATCATTTCTACTTATTTAGATCTTTTTTCAATAATGTAAATATAGATATAATAATATGGAGCGGAGCACATTGCCGTCTCACTACTGGCTTCAGTGTAATGATGATAGGAGCAGTAATCACGAAAAATTAGGCAATGAGCGTGCAGGACAAACTTGGTGCTCGGAGATCAGCAGCAGTGTCTGACCTTTGCTACAGGATACAGCTGTTAGTCCTAACTTATGAGAAGAGGTTAACGAAGTTCAGTCAGAGTCAAAACATTAAATTGGGCTCAACAGCCATGTAGCAAAAACTAAAGGCTGCATCCATCTATCCTTGGAAGACAGCGAGTTCAACACTGTTTGCAATACTGGCTGATAAAACCAGGCTGAAAACTGTTGCATGAACATCTGTGGGGGAAAATGAGAAGCCAGTAAGACAATGAAGAACGCAGGAAGAGCTCGAGGCCCCTTTGATTGTGTCAACAATGGCTGTCAGAGAAAATTCTGAGGATGTAGAATGGGTGAAGTAAATGAAAGGATCTGTATCTACTGGAGGAAGTCTGTGAGGACTTCATGTCGTAGAAAGTTCCTATGAAAGGTGCTGATGAAACCTTTGCATACACAGCAGAGTACTTGCTCCTGGAATTTCTGTCAGTGTTGAGACGATTCCCACTCAATCAACATGTTACATCACATGTGACCGTGTGGCACATTTAAGTCTTAGATTTTCTCCCAAATGGACGGGGTGCCTTATGTGTGCACCGAGTTCCAAAATCTGTAAATGCTTTTGGGCTTTTGGGCGAGTACATTGCTAAATACACGCTAGCATGCCTGTTTCAAGCTGGCGTACCGGTATATTTCACCATGCTAGCGTATGTTTCACCATGCTAGCGTATATTTCACAATGCTAGCGTATGTTTCACCATGCTAGCGTATGTTTCACCATGCTAGCGTATATTTCACAATGCTAGCGTATGTTTCACCATGCTAGCGTATGTTTCACCATGCTAGCGTATATTTCACCATGCTAGCGTATGTTTCACCATGCTAGCGTATATTTCACCATGCTAGCGTATGTTTCACCATGCTAGCGTATATTTCACCATGCTAGCGTATGTTTCACCATGCTAGCGTATATTTCACCATGCTCGTGCCCTATAATCCGGTGCGCCTTATGTATGTGTTCAATACAGAAATGGCATCCGTAACTGAGTCTGCGCCTTTTAACACGGTGCCCTGATGGTCGCAAAAATGCGGAACTATGATGTGATCTTAATGTCTTCTAACAGAATGGCTGATTTTCTCCAATAACAAGAGTCAGAGTCACCAAGATGTCAAGTATTAGATCCATAGTTCCACAGTGCTTAACTAATTTGTGCTTACCTTATTTACTGGCAACGTGCCAGGGTGACAAACCTAAAGGTCGAGTTCGAGGACGACATGTTTTCAAGCAGAAAAGGACTATTTTCAGATCCAGCAAATATAATGTATGAGGTGAGTTTACACTTTCATTGTCTAATTAGCACTCCGCTTAAATAAAAAATAAGTGAAGGTTTTCTGAATCTGGGTAAGATTTGTGTGGATATACTTGAAATGATTCATGATGTCTCTTTCCAGTCGGCCTGACCCGACTCTGAACCATGGAGAGACACTCAAGCATAAGACTGGTGCTCATCTTCCGTTTACACGCTGAGAACTGAAAAATAACAGCATTTCCTAAAATATCTCAACAAAACAAAATTGTTGGCCATTTTAATGCTCATGCCACCTTCTCCATCTTCACCCCCACTTGTACCTCCTCTTCTTCAGTCTGCCCCAGTGTCTGCTGTCTTCTGGAAAGCCTCTGATCCCACAGTGTTTTCTTGCTAGGGTTAGGGTTAGCCCTAGTTAACCCTAACCCTAACTAGGGCTAACCCTAACCCTAACTAGGGTTAGGGTTAGCCCTAGTTAACCCTAGTTGTTTAAGCAGCTGGGTCTGGCTGTGTATTTTGGATGGAAGACCCACCCCCACCATGCAGGACCACCTGCTGTCTCAGCACGGACAAACTTCTTGGTCCTTAGTTTTTAGTCCACAGTTGGACTCTGTCAGACCAAAACAGCCCCCACCCAACATGGGATCCTTTCAACAACCCCCAGCAGCTCTCTCCTCTACAGCTTGTCAAACATAGTTAGTTCATAGCTCGACCCCCCCCCCCCCCCCCTTCCCCCTCCCAGTACTGCACACAATCATCATTAGCATCTGCAGCAGCAGGGCGGGGCCGGACCGACTAAAGGGTTGGGGGGGGGGCAGCATCACTGCTGGTGAGAAGAGATGAAGAGACAAAGAATGAGAGGAGGTGAAGAGTGAAGGACACGGCAGAAACGAGCAGATAGAGATGGATGAGACCGAAGAGCAGTGATGACAGGTGGACTTAGAGAGAGAGAGAGCACGGGAAGACAAAGAGAGAGAGAGAGCACGGGAAGACAAAGAGAGAGAGAGAGCACGGGAAGAAAAAGAGAGAGAGAGAGCACGGGAAGACAAAGAGAGAGAGAGCACGGGAAGACAAAGAGAGAGAGAGCACGGAAGACAAAGAGAGAGAGAGCACAGGAAGACAAAGAGAGAGAGAGAGCACAGGAAGACAAAGAGAGAGAGAGAGCACGGGAAGACAAAGAGAGAGAGAGAGCACGGGAAGACAAAGAGAGAGAGAGCACGGGAAGACAAAGAGAGAGAGAGCACGGGAAGACAAAGAGAGAGAGAGCACGGGAAGACAAAGGGGGGGTGAGCAGAGGGAAGAGAAGGGGGGGTGAGCAGAGGGAAAGGGTTAGGGTTAGGGTTAGCAAAGAGGAGAGACAAAACAAGGACAGGGGGGTGGAAGGAGGCTTAACGACTGATGACAGAAGGTGTCTCTGAAGAGAGAGCAAGAAGATCACAGGTTAGGCTCGTAGGTCTTCCCAGTGTGGGTGGATCAGATACGTTTCTCAGAGTCCAGCTGGGATGGAAACAGGTTAGACAGCGCAGGAATTAGACAGGAATTCCACTGGGACCCACTGGGATTTGGGTGCCCCTGATGTAGATGGTGGCCATTAGTTGTATCCCACATATAGATGTTTAGCTTAGCTTAGCTCTCCTGACTGACTGGCCCCTGATTATTTTCAGTGGTGACAACCTGACCTACGTATGTCTGCAGAACACAATGAACAAACAGCTCCATTTTAATCTGCTTAAAATGACTAAACCTTCCCCTCAGCTGCAGATGGTGTTTCAGGGATCTGATCGATATCGGTTGGAAGGGTTTTAGATGTGATAGGGTTAGGGTTAGCTTGTTGGGTTAGGGTTAGGGTTAGGGTTAGCTTGTTGAGAAATCAAAGACACCTATATTTTAGGGTTTCATATAATGGGGAAACATGGTGGGGTATCAAACAAGAGAGCGTTCTGAATTAAAGGAGGCAAATTTCATGTGAATGAAGTAAAAAGAACAACCCTGACCCCGACCCTAACCCTAACCCTCTAACCCTAACCCTAACCCTGACCCTAACCCTAACCCTAACCCTAACCCTGACCCCGACCCTAACCCTAACCCTAACCCTGACCCTGACCCTAACCCTAACCCTAACCTAACCCTGACCCTAACCCTAACCCTGACCCTAACCCTAACCCTAACCCCGACCCTAACCCTAACCCTAAACCTAACCCTGACCCCGACCCTAACCCCGACCCTAACCCTGACCCCGACCCTGACCCTAACCCTGACCCCAACCCTAACCCTGACCCCAACCCTAACCCTGACCCCGACCCTAACCCTAACCCTAACCCCGACCCTAACCCTAACCCTAACCCTGACCCTAACCCTAACCCTAACCCTAACCCTGACCCCGACCCTAACCCTGACCCTGACCCTAACCCTAACCCTACCCTGACCCCGACCCTAACCCTGACCCTAACCCTGACCCCGACCCTGACCCTGACCCTAACCCTAACCCTAACCCTGACCCCGACCCTAACCCTACCCTGACCCCGACCCTAACCCTGACCCCGACCCTGACCCCGACCCTAACCCTGACCCCGACCCTGACCCCGACCCTAACCCTGACCCTGACCCCGACCCTGACCCCGACCCTAACCCTGACCCCAACCCTAACCCTGACCCCAACCCTAACCCTGACCCTAACCCTAACCCTAACCCTGACTGACTACCAAAGAGCACATTAGGACAGCTAAAACTGTCAGGGTTAGGGTAGGGTTGATCCCTGACCCCGACCCTAACCCTAACCCTGACCCCGACCCTAACCCTAACCCTAAACCTGACCCCGACCCTAACCCTGACCCTGACCCTAACCCTGACCCCGACCCTAACCCTGACCCTAACCCTGACCCCGACCCTGACCCTGACCCCGACCCTAACCCTGACCCCAACCCTAACCCTGACCCTAACCCTGACCCCAACCCTAACCCTGACCCCGACCCTAACCCTGACCCTGACCCTGACTGACTACCAAAGAGCACATTAGGACAGCTAAAACTGTGTGTTGCCATGTTCTAGTGCTGGGAGTCTAAACAGGATGTTTGTGTCTTACATCACTACATATGTCCTCCGATAAAAGAGGTGTAAACATGGGTTTTTTGATCATCTTATTAATCCTAATTATCAGCTTTAATCAGAATGGATCCAGGGAAACAACAGATTTAAATGAAATGACCGGTTCTTATTTTTCAGACGAATGCATAATTAATGCGTGACAAATATCAGATAGTCCGTTAGTCTCTGGTAACAGATTCTTAGAATCAAGATTAGCAGCAGGAGATCTCTGCTAAAGTAGTTAGGGTTAGTTAGGGTTAGAGTTAGTTAGGGTTAGGGTTAGTTAGGGTTAGGGTTAGTTAGGGTTAGGTTAGGGATAGTTAGGGTTAGGTTAACCCTAAAAACTGACCTTAGAAACTGGAAGATGGAGATTAAGAAGTGTGACAAGTTACAACTCCACTAAAACCTAATTTACCACTCAACCACACACACATGCACTCACACATGCACACACATGCACACACATGCACTCACACATGCACACACACATGCACTCACACATGCACTCACACATGCACACACATGCACTCACACATGCACTCACACATGCACTCACACATGCACACACATGCACTCACACATGCACTCACACATGTACTCACACATGCACTCACACATGCACACACATGCACTCACACATGCACACACACATGCACTCACACATGCACTCACACACACATGCACTCACACATGCACTCACACATGCACTCACACATGCACACACATGCACTCACACATGCACACACACATGCACTCACACATGCACTCACACATGCACACACATGCACTCACACATGCACACACACATGCACTCACACATGCACACACATGCACTCACACATGCACTCACACATGCACACACATGCACACACATGCACTCACACATGCACACACACATGCACACACATGCACTCACACATGCACTCACACATGCACACACATGCACTCACACATGCACACACATGCACACACATGCACTCACACATGCACTCACACATGCACTCACACAGCCCATGCTCTTCTGTGTTGTTCCCACTCTACAGTTTGTTCATCTTCATCAAGACAACAGATGAGTGGAATGAAAAGGACCTTAAATATCTGGCAACAATGGACACAATAGAGGAGCTTATCGGAGAGTGGCGTGCTGGGTGGCGTGCTGGGTGGCGTGGCCACACCGGGCCACTTGTGGGCCAATTGAGTAATTAGGAGGACTGTTTGTGTCCTTAACCGTCATGGCTGCCAACAGTGAGAACCTGCATGAACCCGTGGCCATCTGGTGACCCCTTTGACCTGAGAGATGAGGTTCTTTCTGTGTTCCAATTACAACACAAGCCTCACACACCAACTCTTCACTGGGTCACTGTTACCGAGTTACGGCGGCAGCGTCATAAAAAATGGACCATTTCCAGTTGTCTGGTCAATGCCCCTCAGACACAAATGATTTAAAAATGGTCGAGACCACCCTGAGAACTATAAGCACATATCAAGCTAAGGGTGGCTGGTAGTTATGTTACTGTCTAATAATACAGGAGTGGTGGCTACTGACGAGGGTTCATATGTTCCTAGCATCACTGAGGGTTAGGGTTAGGGTTACTCTAACCCTAACTGAGGGTTAGGGTTAGGGTTACTCTAACCCTAACTGAGGGGCCATATTGTGCTCAGAGAATTATGGGACATAACAAGTCCTGTTCTGACAATAAAACAGATCAGCTGACACATTAGGGTTAGGGTTAGGGTTAGTTAGGGTTAGAGGGTTAGGTTAGAGGGGTTAGAGTTAGTCTGACATAGGGTTAGGGTTAGAATTAGGGTTAGGGTTAGTGTCTAGGGTTTGTGTCTGTGTCTGTGTGTGTGTGTCTGTCTCTGTGTGTGTGTGTCTGTGTCTGTGTCTGTGTGTGTCTGTGTTTGTGTGTGTCTGTGTGTGTGTGGGTGTGTGTGTGTGTGTGTGTGTGTGAGTGTGTATCTGTGTGTGTGGGTGTGAGTGACTGAGGGAGCAGTATCCATCTTAACATTTATTCTGAAACATTCTCCCCCAAATGTTCCTTTAAAACACAAAGCATCAGTGAAAAATGTGTTTTATGTCTTCCCGTCTGTGTGTGCCGTTTTTTCCTGGAAGTGTTTGTCATCGTGTGGGAATGTTGTGTTTCTGTTTCCTGACATTTCCCCGGGGAACATTCCCAACAGTTTTCCTGCAGATATTGAGTGAAGATGCCAGACAGCTGGTTCTGGACTGTTCATGTGGACGGACCCTTCAGCAGTGGGCAGTTAGGGTTAGGGTTAGGGTTAGGGTTAGGGTTAGGGTTGATAACCCGTTTACACACATTTGGACCCAATCGGAGAGGACATGAAGTTCCAACCATGTGGTTCAAAGGTTAACGGACCCGTCGGTGCTTTTCTCAACATTTCTGGTCTCATGCAGCTTCCAAGAACATTTGCACAGAAATTTAAAAAGACAGATGGTGCACTTTGATTTAGAAATTCTAGTTCTCCTTCATTATTCCATCAACTTTCTCAGAACTTTCTCCATATAATAATCAGCAGCTTCTCGTGAGGAGGGAGATGAGAGACTTGATTTCTGCTGATTATGAACGTTTTCCCCATTGTGTGAAAACATTTGAGCAAAATAATGAAACTCGGAGCATTTTTTGGTCATAATCCAGCTAATTATTTAGAAAATAATGAATGAGCACCTGAAGATGGAGAGACAGTTTTTCTCTGGTGGGATCAACAATAAGATTAGAATTCCCTGGCTCATCCTGTGGGCCTTCCAGCCTTAAAGGCTCTCAGCATCTTGTGTGTCCGTCCTGATGTGGATGCAGGAGGTTGTGATGCTGAATCCACATCTGCCTGGACTGGAGCGCTATCGAGAGTGTGGTTGTGATCCACTCTGATCACACATCCCACAGATTCCTCTCCACGCCTGTCTGCCCCCCCCCCCCCCCACACACACACACACACACACCACCACCACTGCAGTGGGTGCAACCCCCCAGGGTCTGACAGCAGGAGACGATCACACCAGCTCCCTGACAATTTCTCTCTGCACTCCTCTTCACAACTGTCCCCTGGTTTCATCATTCCTCTTTCTTTTCTCCCCTACACTGGCCCTGCACTTATTTAGAGTAGGGTGCTGGGGTCTGTGCTGGGGTCTGTGCTGGGGCCTGTGCAGGGGTGTGTGCTGGGGCCTGTGCTGGGGCCTGTGCTGGGGTCTGTGCTGGGGCCTGTGCAGGGGTCTGTGCTGGGGTCTGTGCTGGGGTCTATGCCGGGGTCTGTGCTGGGGTCTGTGCAGGGGTCTGTGCAGGGGTCTGTGCTGGGGCCTGTGCTGGGGCCGTGCAGGGGCTGTGCAGGGGCCTGTGCTGGGGCCTGTGCTGGGGTCTGTGCTGCTGGGGCCTGTGCAGGGGTCTGTGCTGGGGTCTGTGCTGGGGTCTGTGCTGGGGTCTGTGCCGGGGTCTGTGCTGGGGCCTGTGCCGGGGCCTGTGCAGGGGCCTGTGCTGGGGTCTGTGCTGGGGCCTGTGCTGGGGCCTGTGCAGGGGTCTGTGCTGGGGTCTGTGCTGGGGTCTGTGCTGGGGCCTGTGCTGGGGCCTGGCTGGGGTCTGTGCTGGGGTCTGTGCTGGGGTCTGTGCTGGGGTACATATAATTGGCACTGCAGGACGGTCCCTGCAGAGTCTGCTAAAACAGCAAGCACAAAAGAAGAGGAAGACAGGAACAGGGGCATAAAGGTAAAAAGTAGAAAGCACAAATAAAGGAGAGGAAAGCAGAGAGGGAGGGAGAGGCAACGAGAAAATGACTTAACAGTGTTGCATGGGGTGGTGATGTAAATATAGAAGAGAGGAGAGAAATCTACACAAGACAACAGATAATGGACCCAAATAAATGAATGCGTTCCAAATATTTCTAGCCAGGGTCACTGGTTGCTATAAGGAAATCATTAAAGATGTATTTCTATAACTTCAAAATAAAAATACTACTTCTTAAAAAAAAAGGTAAATCTCCCATAAGAGTAAAAACTACAATAAAGTGTGAGCGGGCCCTGCGATGAGCTGGCAACTCATGCACGGTTGGGTTCGGGTTAGGGTTAGAGGGTTAGAGTTAGGGTTAGGGTTAGTTAGGGTTAGGGTTAGTCTGACATAGGGTTAGGGTTCCTCCATGTTGGCGGCTCCTCCCATGGTTTCATTCTGGTTCTGAAAACACACATGACTGTGTGGTTTGGAGAACGTTTTGGTGTTCCTGAGGTAAAACTACATCTCAGAGCATCATCACTTCCCATTGGTCCTAATTAACCAACAATTTCAGCAACAGGAAATGCTCTTTGCACCCAGTGAGAATGAAGGAAGGCCGACCTGCCTGTCCTCCATCAAACCGTAGGAGGGGTCAGAAGAGAACAAAGATGACTGACAGGATTACATTTATAAATATGATGACATCACGTGATACAGGCTAATGAGACTGGTAATCGTCAGCTCATCATCTGCTGCCAGAATGAAATGTGGAGTCTAAATGTCACAAACGTACAGCTGCATCAAAGTTCACCGTCGTTCTCTCAGGCCATGAGGTACTTTTGGATTATTTCATCACACATGGGCAACAAAATGGAGATGAATGAACGCTGCTAAAGCCTTAATCTGTGCTCTGAAACAGTGTCAATATTTGTCTGAATTACCTTCTTGCTTTTCTTTGTGTGCCCTTGAGACATAGAGTGATGTTTTCTGTCAGAGACACGATGAGCTGCAGTTTAGGTTTTTGGTTTTTTTTAATTTCTTGAGGGGAGGGGGGTCGTTTCAGTCACTGAAACATAAAAGGATGTGACTTCTACATGTGGGCCCTTTCATGATTTGGTTCCGTCCGTCCATCTTTTTTGATTATCCAGGCCCAGCATTCTGACCAGGGACATGCAGAGGGACATCCAGAAGATGATCCCAAGGCATTCCCATGACAGCCTGGTGATGTAGTCACTTCAGCATGTCCTGAGTCTTCCCTGGGATGTCCTTCCAGCTGACAGGACATCTGAGTGGACATTGGATACAGATCCTCGAGCCACCTTAGGTGACTCTTCTCGATGGGGAAGAGCAGCGGCTCTATTCCAAGCTACTCCCGGGTACTAACTCCTTATCCTCTCTCTAAGGAAGCGTCCCGCCACCCTTTGGAGGACACTCAGCCACTTCTAACCAGAATCTTGTGCTTTTGTCTATTTGGCTGTGCTCCCTCTTTACCATATCATAGAACCACATAACTGAAGTGGCATGCACCAATCTGCCTGTCAACATCACGCTTCAACACCCTGAGATACTTAGACTCCTTCACTTGAGGCAGGAGCCCTCCCCTGGCCTTGCCACCTTTTTCTGATCAAGAACCATGGTCTCAAACTTGGAGGTGGTGAAATTTATCCCAGCTGGTTTACACTTGGCTACAAATCACCCCACTACCAAAGGAGCAAAAAAGACTCATCTGCGAAAAGCTGCACTCAAATCCAGTCTCTCGAACCGTACCCCAACCGGCCTTTGAATGCACCTAGAAATTCTGTCCTTAAAAATAATGAACAGAGCCAATGATAAAGTTCTGGTCTTACAGGGACCGTACTGACCTTAGTAGACGGCCTCCCAAAGCACCTCCCACAGGATGGGTTAGGGTTAGGGTTAGGACATGGTGAATGCCTTCTCCAAGTTGTAAACATGTGGACTGGTTGGCCAAACTCCCATGAACCCTCCAGCCACATCGTTTTGTACTGAATCTGAGGTTCGAGTATTGGTTGAATTATCCTCTTTAGAACCCTAGAACAGACTTTCTCAGGAAGGCTGAGCGTGATCCCCTGATTATTGACCAGAGGTCACATGACTCCTGTAATGGCGTCTCTTCATTGGCTGCCCGTTAAATTTAGAATCATTTTTAAAACCCTTCTTTTGACCTACCAGGTCCTCAGAGGCCTAGCTCCATCCTACCTGGAGGAGCTAGTGATACCTTACCAGCCCAATAGACCGCTCCGCTCTCAGAATGCTGGTCTACTTGTGGTTCCCAGAGTCTCTAGGGGTAGAATTGTTACTAATTCTGTAGTTCCAGTTATTATCCTAGACATAATTATCATTTAGATGGTCGTCTAATTATTAAGTTAATATCTTAGTGATGCTGCTAGAGGCCGAGGCTGCCGGGGTCCACAAACATGATCACCTGATCACCAGGCGGCTGGCACCCTGCTGGGTCATGGCTGCCTCTCCTCCCCTCTCCCCCTCTCCATCTACAGGTATAGCTGCCTTTATAACTGTATGATGACCTGCTGACCTCCGACCCTGCTGACCCACTCAACTCCTACACAAGCAATTTGTTTTAATTAATGTATTTCCCTGATCTCTGCCTATTCACTCCTCTACCTGTCCTCCTCCTCCCCCCTCCTCCTCTCCTCTCTCTACCCCCCCCCCCCCCCCCCCCCCATCAGCAGGAGGGTCCCCCTACATGAGCCTGGTCCTGCTCAAGGTTTCTTCCTATTAAAGAGGCATTTTTCATTGCCACTGTTGCTTGTCTGGGGTCAGGCCCTGGGATTCTGGAAAGCACCTAGAAACAATTTGGATTGTAACTGACGCTATATAAATAAAGATTGATTGACTGATTGGTTAGGGTTAGGTTCCTCGTTTTGAATAGTGTGACCACCACCCTGGTCTATTGGTCCAGAGGCACTGCCCCCAACTGCCACGTGCTGCTGGAGAGGAATGTCAGCCAAGACAGCAACCACATCATCAGGAGATTTTAGATACTCAAGGTGGATCTCATCCAGCTTTGGTGCTTTACCAACCTAACCATATCCTCAGTGACTTTAGCCTGAGGAATGAATCAACTTCTGCTTCTTGCATGTAAGGGATGTCAACCACCCCCATATCCCTGCAGACTTCCACTGTAAACAGTGTGAGTGCAGCCTTACCCTCCACTCTTGTCCTGATCTTTACTCTTTCCCTGTTCCTGACCCTAACCCAGGATATCTCTCATTTAGTATTTTTCCATTACCTTTCATACAGCAATTCTTTGTTGTCCCCAACCTACCTCACATAATGCCTAACCATAACTCTTTACTCCCTAATTTTACAATTTCTCAAAGGAGACCTTGAAGTATTCCTTCAGCCACCTGGCAATATCCCCAGTCAAGGTCAACAGCTCCCTACTTCCACTGTAACCAGTGATGGTGGAGCACTCTTTCACCCTTTTGAGGCGCTGAATGGTTTGCCAAAATTCCTTTGAGGTCGACCGGTAGTCCTCCTCCATGGCCGCCCCAGACTACTCCAAGACTCTAATTTTTAATTCCACGACTGCCCGGGCTACACACTTAACCTGCCAGTAAATGTTAGCTACCTCTGGAGTCCCCCGAGCCAACCCGGCTCGAAAAGAGGACTCCTTCAGCCTGTTTTCAGGTATTTTCTCTAAACTGTGGTATCACAGTAGTATAACAGCTACTGTTTCTTGTCAGAAGGAACACGGGCAACTTGCATTTATATTTAGCCAGTGTGGGAAAGGAAGTAACATACAATAAATCTCATTCATAAAAGGGATACAAGGAAGTCTCGACTTTGGTCAAGACAAAGTTTGGCCACAGCATTGATTATCTCCAGACTTCATTCAAACTTTTAAAGCCCCCGAGGCCTAAAAACGCCACTTCATATTCTGAGCCCCGGTCAGTGAAACCTTTTCAGCTTGACGTCTTGTCCTGGATGTGGATTTAAAGTGTAAAACATGTTTTTACAGTTTTTTGATTTGAGGTTTCTCCAACTTAAGACAGCAGCAGGCTGAAGGGTTTCATCCATCAAGGTGTAACGCAATCATGCGAAGAAATGTCAGCATGTTGCCACCTTGCCACCGGCAAATGAGCAGTGAGGTAAATGAGCCTTTCTCCTCATCCATTCAAACACAGCCTGCAGGATCTGAACTGGCAGCTTTATCCAGGAAATGTCACACAACCCGACCACAGAGTGATGCTCTGTTGGGCCTGTTGGGGCACGCTGCCACTGTCAGACGACTCCTGAAATTACAATTCATAGCAAAGAGGAAAGAGAAGGAAAAACAGAGCGAGAGGACAAACGGCTCCTTTGCTTTACAACCCAGAACACTTTCCAATAAATTAATGTAGTCCAGCCTTCAAGGGACTCATCACACATACAGGACTTTGTGTAAGGCGCTGGTAGTGGTGGTGCCTGGTTAGGGTTAGGGTAGGGTTAGGTTAGTTATATGACTGAACAGCAGATTGGTTAGGGTTAGGTTAGTTATATGGCTAAACAGCAGACAGGGTTAGGGTTAGGTTAGTTAAATGACTGAACAGCAGACAGGGTTAGGGTTAGGTTAGTTAAATGACTGAACAGCAGACAGGTTAGGGTTAGGTTAGGTTAGTTATATGGCTGAACAGCAGATTGGTTAGGGTTAGGTTAGTTATATGGCTAAACAGCAGACAGGGTTAGGGTTAGGTTAGTTATATGGCTGAACAGCAGACAGGGTTAGGGTTAGGTTAGTTATATGGCTGAACAGCAGACAGGTTAGGGTTAGGTTAGTTAAATGACTGAACAGCAGACAGGGTTAGGGTTAGTTAAATGACTGAACAGCAGACAGGGATGCTGATGTGTTTCACAGGCAGGACACAAGAAGCCAGAACCACGGATGCTCGGACCACACTGGTCACACTGTAAAGTTTCTCACGGGCTGGTTGAGGACTCGCTGCAGGAGCTCAGACCATAAATGTGGCCCTTAAAAATTCATTTGCATTTGTCCAGAACCAACAAGTAGAAAAGAAAGAAAGAACAATTTAAAAAGGCCTAAAACGGATAGCCTTCAAATCCTCACCAAGCCGAGGAGGAAAGGGAGCAAGGAAGGAAAGGGAGCAAGGAAGGAAAGGGAGCAAGGAAGGAAAGGGAGCAAGGAAGGAAAGGGAGCAAGGAAGGAAAGGGAGCAAGGAAGGAAAGGGAGCAAGGAAGGAAAGGGAGCAAGGAAGGAAAGGGAGCATGTGTGTGTTTGCAGTCTTCACACACAGATGTGAGCATGCAGACTGGCCGTGTGACTGACCGATGCCGGCTCACATTCCCAACTGCTCCTGTGGATCCAGAGGACTGAAGACGTCGTTTATGGCTCAGACATGAAGCAAAGAGCACCTTTTAGGAAATCTGCATTCTGCTTTCAAGGTAGATGAACGACAGCGCGGAGGAGCTTGGTCCCTCACGAGTTCACCTGACAGCCTCATGCAAAAGCCAAGGAGTTCATGACTCCATGAACGTGCACACACACATGCACATGTAGATGTTTACTGATTGTTTCACTGAGCGACTGAGCGTGTTTACGGCTGCATCGTGACGAAATGATCAAGAGGGTTTTCATAGTCTGACAAGCAGGCTGAGCAAAACTAACGTAGCCAAGTAGAGTGTGTGTGTGTGTGTGTGTGTGTGTGTGTGTGTGTAAGTAATTATGTCTGCCCTTGCACACACTATTTGTGTGCAACCTCTTCTCTGTGTGTGTGTGTGTGTGTGTGTGTGTGTGTGTGTGTGTGTGTGTGTGTGCGTGCGTGCGTGCGTGCGTGCGTGCACTGGTGGAGATGCTTATGCAGACATAAGCGGCTTATTAAAAGAGCGCGTTCTTTTCTAGGTAAAGCTCATTAATTGTGATTAGCTGTATATTTGGTCCACACACCTGCGTTGAGGGTGACTGGGTTTGTGTGCATCAGCAGAGCCGGCGAGTCTGAGCTGATCGGTGGAGCATCTTACACCTATAGAGGAACGACAGGCATATATGCATGTTCATTCTCCTAATTCATGCTGCGTGGAGCTCGCTCACACATTTTAGTCCCATCTCACTCCCTTCTCTCAGTTTCTTTTGTCATCTTCTCTTCTCTGTGTGCACCCCATCATTAGTGTGCTTGCTTTTGTCTGTCGTTCCCTCCCTCCTCTCTTTCCCTCCTCCATGCTCCTTCACTGTATGGATGTTCACACACAAGCCGACGTCTTTCTCCCACTGTCTCCCTCAGCCTCCCTTCTTTTCTTGGGTAATCAGCTTATCCTCTGTGTGTCCAAGCCTCTGTGTCTGCGTTCTTCCTTCTTTTGTTTCAGATTCATTCAGCAGGGAGATTAGAGATGCCTATTTGGTGCCTTTGTATCCAGGCAGTGCAACAGCATCGTTCCATCTTACAGCCATGGTTCCTTCAGAAAATACCACATTTACTCATCTCGCACCATGATCAGGTCAGATTTTAAATGAAATAAGCACTGTAAATAAAGAGTGTTCTTCCCACCTAAGAGAGTCAATAGATTATTGGCTGCCTGATGCAACAGCATGTTTTAAGGAATGCGTTCGCTTCTCTGACCCACAAGACTGCAGAAATCAGAACGACATGGATGGTTCATCATGTCTTCGCAGCATTGTAGCATCTAACTAGCGTGGCTGTTTTGGGAGTGGCGCCTCTCCAACTAAACAATGGACGAGCAGCAGGGCTCCTGCACAACATTAGCCTTCATGCTGGAGCTCCTGCTCGCTAGTTAGGTCAAATGCAGAGCAGCATGGAAGGAAAAGTACTAAATCAGTCCAAATTGAATCATTAGGTTTATGTATCATGTCTGGTCAAAGGCAACATGTCAATAAAATGTTCAATGAGCTCATGGATACGAGAAAACAAAAGGCATTCAAAAATGTGAGATTCACGCCAAGTTTTCCTCGTTCTACCTCCCTCACCCTCTTAATCTTTCCTGTTAAATGGTGCAGGTCCAAATGAACCCATCATTGTTCATGTTGCCTTTGAGGAAGGACCCCTAAACCACAACCTTTTTCAGTGCAGCCTCCCAAACTCAAATCTAATCTGCATTTTAACATTCGGACCATTAAAGGAGCTGCGATGTGCTGCTGAGGCATAAATGCAACAGAGGAACCATAAATATTTTAAACAGTTGCTACAGAAATTATTAAACACCAGTGCAATCACACTTATGCACATCTAAAACTGTATGTACCATTCAATAAAAGGCACAGTGATGTGCTCAGTTAACCACTTAGTTAACATCGGTAAAATAATCCAACAAAAATTAAAACATCAATCAGTGCTTAATTTCAACCAAGATATTTGATGTTGGACATGGTGGGAACTTAGGAGCCTGTTTAGCTTCTGAAACCATACAATCATCATATTTTATCATTTCTCTGTTGTCAATGTTTACAAAAGTGATCACATTTTAGACACGTCCTGTGACGCTGACGGCCTGAACACCGATGCAGCGCACGCCGTGCAGGGACGAGCACGTCACCACAGAGCGACACAGCTGGAGGTTAGGTGGCACATTAGTGTGTCACTGTGTCGTCAGCATGTTCTCGCCATGTCTGTGGGTTTACTCTGCTTCCACTGACCCTAACCCTCTAACCCTAACCCTCTAACCCTAACCCTCTAACCCTAACCCTAACCCGAACCCGCGAACCCTAACCCGAACCCCGAACCGCGAACCCGAACCGCGAACCCGAACCCGCGAACCCGAACCCGAACCCGCGAACCCGAACCCGCGAACCCGAACCCGCGAACCCGAACCCGAACCCGCGAACCCGAACCCAACCCGCGAACCCTAACCCGCGAACCCGCGAACCCGCGAACCGAACCCGCGAACCCCAACCCGGGAACCCGAACCCGAACCCGAACCCGCGAACCCGAACCCTATAATCCTAACCCTAAGCCTCTAACCCTAACTCTGCTTCTACTAACCCTAACCCTAACCCTAACCCCTAACCCGCTAACCCTAACCCGCTAACCCGAACCCGAACCCGAACCCGCGAACCCTAACCCGCGAACCCTCTAACCCGAACCCGCTAACCCGAACCCGAACCCGCGAACCCGAACCCGCTAACCCGCGAACCCGAACCCTCTAACCCGAACCCGCTAACCCTCGAACCCTAACCCGCTAACCCTCGAACCCTAACCCTCTAACCCTAACCCTAACCCTAAGCCTCTAACCCTAACTCTGCTTCTACTAACCCTAACCCCTAACCCTAACCCCCAAACCCTAACCCGAACCCTCGAACCCGAACCCTCGAACCCTAACCCGCGAACCCGAACCGCGAACCCGAACGCGAACCCGCGAACCCGAACCCGCGAACCCGAACCCCCGAACCCGAACCCGCGAACCCTAACCCGCGAACCCGCGAACCCGCGAACCCGAACCCGCGAACCCGCGAACCGAACCCGCGAACCCGAACCGAACCCGAACCCCGAACCGCGAACCCGCGAACCCGAACCCGAACCCCCGAACCCGAACCCCGAACCCCGAACCGCGAACCCGAACCCGCGAACCCGAACCCGCGAACCCCAACCCGCGAACCCGAACCCGCGAACCCGAACCCGAACCCGAACGCGAACCCGAACCCCGAACCCGCGAACGCGAACCCGCGAACCCTAACCCTCTAACCCGAACCCGCGAACCCTAACCCGCGAACCCCAACCCGGGAACCCGAACCCGCGAACCCGAACCCGCGAACCCGAACCCGCGAACCCGAACCCGAACCCGAACCCGCGAACCCCGAACCCGCGAACCGCGAACCCGAACCCGCGAACCCGAACCCGCGAACCCGAACCCGCGAACCCGAACCCGCGAACCCCAACCCGCGAACCCGAACCCTCGAACCCCAACCCGGGAACCCGAACCCGCGAACCCGAACCGCGAACCCGAACCCTCGAACCCGAACCCGCGAACCCCCGAACCCGCTAACCCTCTAACCCGCGAACCCGAACCCGCGAACCCGAACGCGAACCCGCGAACCCGCGAACCCTAACCCGCGAACCCGAACCCGCGAACCCGAACGCGAACCCGAACCCGAACCCGAACCCCCGAACCCGAACCCCCGAACCCGAACCCGCGAACCCGAACCCCGAACCCGAACCCCGAACCCGAACCCGAACCCGCGAACCGAACCCGCGAACCCGAACCCCCGAACCCGAACCCGCGAACCCGAACCCGCGAACCCGAACCCCCGAACCCGCGAACCCGAACCCGCGAACCCGCGAACCCGCGAACCCCCGAACCCGCGAACCCTAACCCGCGAACCCGAACCCCGAACCCGCGAACCCGAACCCGCGAACCCGAACCCCCGAACCCGCTAACCCGAACCCCGAACCCGCGAACCCTAACCCCCGAACCCGCGAACCCGAACCCCCTAACCCTCTAACCCCCTAACCCTAACCCTAACCCTCTAACCCTGTAACCCTAACCCTCTAACCCTCTAACCCTAACCCTCTAACCCTAACCCCCTAACCCCCTAACCCGAACCCTCTAACCCTAACCCGCGAACCCTAACCCCCGAACCCTCGAACCCGAACCCTCTAACCCTAACCCCCTAACCCGAACCCTAACCCCCTAACCCGAACCCCCTAACCCGCGAACCCTAACCCCCTAACCCGCTAACCCTAACCCCCTAACCTCTAACCCTCTAACCCGAACCCCCTAACCCTCGAACCCTAACCCTAACCCGCTAACCCGAACCCCCTAACCCTCTAACCCCTAACCCTAACCCTACCCTCTAACCCTAACCCCCGAACCCGCGAACCCTAACCCCCTAACCCTAACCCGCGAACCCGAACCCCCGAACCCGCTAACCCGAACCCTAACCCCGAACCCTCTAACCCTAACCTCTAACCCTCTAACCCCTAACCCCCTAACCCTAACCCTAACCCTAACCCTAACCCTAACCCCCGAACCCTCGAACCCTAACCCTCTAACCCTAACCCTCTAACCCTCTAACCCTAACCCTCTAACCCTCTAACCCTAACCCCCTAACCCTCTAACCCTAACCCACAGTACAAAAACAGCTGGCTTTAGTCTCTTTATCACACATTTACAAAGTTATTACTAAAGAGATCTGATTTAGAGGAAAGTCAAAACATTTGTAAATGAAAAAGAAAATGCTTTTCTCTGTGTGGGCTAACGATTGCTACGTTGCTACGTTGGAGGCGTGATGAGGCGCTGATAGTTTAGCAAACTCCAGGCATGAGAAGATCCTGGTTTTCTTGGCTTCATGGTTGTGCTAATAAGGGTGCGAAGCCCCATCAGATACGCCCTCATGGTGGTCATCAGACAATAAACAGTCTGCTCTTTGGTTTGGGGCGCTCCTGCACTCTGGGGGACACTCTTGTTGGAAATGAGGCAAATGGATTTTTTCAAGGCTGACATTATTACTTTAGTTAAATTTGCCAGTTTATATCTGACAGCTATGCATATTCAAGACGCCTCATTTTCTCAAACCTGTTTTGCTGCAGAAAGAGATTTGGGAAGGAAGAATATTGGCCTGGAACTCCCCGTCAGCTCTAAAAGAAGTCCAGTTGCTTTCGACTGGAAGCACTGAAGAGAGCACCACTGTTCAGAAGTCTCAAGAGCACCACGTTCAATATCCACATGTCATTTTCCATTATTAGGCACAAGACTGGCCTGCTCCCATTCTGATTCCTGGTGAGATCCGTCATGGAGCGATGCCTCTGAGATGTGCTGCACAGCCGTGGTTTGTTGTTCAAAGTGGCATCTGCACATCTTCCCTGACATCACCGACACGTATGATTCAACTTATGAGGAGCTGTATGGAAACAGCATTAGGTAAGGGTTAGGGTTAGGTTAACGTATCCTGCTTAATGTGGAACACGGATCCCCCCTGTGGCAGGAGTACTCGTGGCTGTAGCTTTGTTGGGACGTTAATCAATCAGCCACGGTGCTTTAATTAACCAGTATGATGAACAGGAGAAGTAATTACTTTAGTGCTAGATTTGAATCTGTAATAAACTAATGCTAGATAATCGCATTTCGTCGCAAAACACACAAGAAGTTGCCTAAAAGTCACCGAAACGTCATCACACAAGACAAGGCTTTGCTTTGGATGGAGATTCTGATGGGACACGGCTGTGTAGGGAAGATGGATGAACTGGATCAGAACAGTTTGGTTTCAGTCCCATTGATTGTGCGTGCACAGTGCTAATAAGTGGCTATGAGCAGGGCCCCGCTAACCCTAACCCTAACCCTAACCCTGCTAACCCTAACCTAACCCTAACCCTAACCTGCTAACCCTAACCCTAACCCTGCTAACCCTAACCCTAATCCTATGAGCAGGGCCCTGCTAACCCTAACCCTGCTAACCCTAACCCTAACCCTGCTAACCCTAACCCTAACCCTGCTAACCCTAACCCTAACCCTATGAGCAGGGCCCTGCTAACCCTAATCCTATGAGCAGGGCCCTGCTAACCCTAACCCTGCTAACCCTAACCCTAACCCTATGAGCAGGGCCCTGCTAACCCTAACCCTAACCCTGCTAACCCTAACCCTAACCCTGCTAACCCTAACCCTATGAGCAGGGCCCTGCTAACCCTAACCCTAACCCTGCTAAGCCTAACCCTAACCCTATGAGCAGGGCCCTGCTAACCCTAACCCTAACCCTGCTAACCCTAACCCTAACCCTAACCCTGCTAACCCTAACCTAACCCTAACCCTATGAGCAGGGCCCTGCTAACCCTAACCCTAACCCTACTAACCCTAACCCTAACAGCCATCGTTGGCTGTACCAGAGACGACCAAGAGGAGGAGTACCGGTGCCTGGTGAGGGACTTTGTTGCCTGGTGCCACAACAACGGTCTGCAGCTCAACACCTCCAAAACCAAAGAACTGGTCATTGACTTTGGGAGGGACCGACCGAGACCTAGACCAGTTCAGATAGGAACAGAGGAGGTGGAGGGCGTGCAGACCTACAAATATCTTGGGCTGTGGACTGGACAAGCAACACGAGGCAGCTGTACAAGAAGACCCAGAGCAGGATGTACTTCCTGAGGAGACTCAGATCCTTCAACATCTGCAGGAAACTCCTCTGGATGTTCTACCAGTCTGTGGTCGCCAGCGTCCTGTCCTACGCTGTGGTGTGCTGGGGGGGGAGTGTGACAAAAGCAGACCTCTCCAGGCTGGAGAAGCTGATCAGGCGGGCCAGCTCGGTGGTGGGGATGAAGCTGAAACCTCTGGCGACAGTGGCAGAGAGGAGAACTATTGACAAGCTGCGGAGCATCATGGGCAATGTCCGCCACCCTCTGCACACTGTCATCCACAGCCAGAGAAGCCTGATCAGCCAGAGGCTGCGCCTCCCCAAGTTCAGGACCAACAGACTGGGGAACTCATTCATCCCCCGAGCCATCAGGCTGTTCAACTCCTCACAGGGGGGGAGGAGGGCCAACAGGAGAACTGGAACATTTTTATAGTTTTATATTTATATTTATATTCATATTCTATTTTTTAATTATTCTATTTTATTTCTTATTTTATTATATTTTTTTAAAATCTTTAATAGGTTTGATGGGGTGAAATGGTGGTGGGAAATTTTGTAGATGCTGTAGATCTTTGGAGATGCTAATTTCCCTGGTGGACACCCCCTAAAGGGATCTATAAAGTACTCTTGAATCTTGAATCTTGAACCCTATGAGCAGGTCCCTGCTAACCCTCACCCTAACCCTGCTAACCCTAACCGTAACCCTATGAGCAGGGCCCTGCTAACCCTAACCCTACTAACCCTAACCCTAACCCTATGAGCAGGGCCCTGCTAACGCTAACCCTAACCCTAACCCTGCTAACCCTAACCCTTTCTGTCCAAGCAGCACATCATTACCTGCAGCCAACCTGGACCAAATGATCCCAATACTCTGTCAGTTCCTGCTAACCACCTGGTAACCAGTGGCCGAAGCAACCAGAAAAGCAGCAGAGCCCATTAATAGCAAGGGTCAGGATTGGAACCTTGTGCTTGAGACCGAGGCCAAATGGAAAAGGAGCTTAGGCCTCTTATTAAAGTCACAGTGGCGAGCCAGTAATTCCCCGAGGCCCTGTGCACCTTGGCTTGGAAATAAGTCACCGCTTATCAGTCAGCCTTGTTAACAGGCATCTGGCATCCAGAACCACCGATTGCTTTTGCCTGCTAACGTGCTGCGTATGAGCCAAATGTTGCTCCCACACACAGAAGTCCATAGAAAGCAGCAAAGTCGGCACCGAGCCAGCGAGAAGAACTTTTCCCGTTGCAGAATGAGCCCCATTTTGTGGCAAGAAAAAGAAAACTCCTGAGACACACACACTCCAATGACTGGTCCACTCATTCTTCATCTGTGTTGGTTCCCACCAGCTCATCGTGGAAAAGAAACTATGAAAAAATGTTTCTCATCAAGAATGCAAACACCATGCTAGTGTCCGAGGTCAGCCTCCACTGGAGCGGCGGGCCGGGCGCTGATGGGAAGCCCCCGCAGCAGTTTCCTACATGTGATCTGTTCAACAGCTCCAGCAGATGGTACCTCAACACAGATGCCCACGCTAACTGGGTCAGTGGTACAGAACCAGAGCATCACTGGCCAATTGTGCGTCTAATCTGTGTCCTTCTGAGAGGCTCTTCACCCCCTTTGCAGTGCACGGCTGCACATGCGGCCTTAGACATGGATGTCAAATGGCTGACAATTAGCCTGTGTGCCCATTCACTCACTGGCCTCCAGAGAGCCTGTTCTCAGATAAATCAGGAAAAGCAGCGTGGATGCCGGTTACTCAATAAAGACTGACAAAGGTTGACGGTGCAATGACATCAGTGAGGCCTTAAAGCAGCCCTTGATTACAAAAGCAGAATTACAGGGTGATACTGTCATGCATGCTAATCTCCAGAGCTCATTGGAGAGCTTCTCTTTCATGAGCTCTTTTAGGGTTTGGCAGTCCAGTCCCTGATCTCCTGAATCATCAAAATTAGGGTGTTTTCTGATTAAAATTATTCATGTACCGAGGGAAAGCTGGGAATGCTGAAACACCTCCAATTTTTAGCTGCATCAAACTGAACTGAGTCTGAGGCTGGTGGAGAAAAAGCTGTCGCTCTACTGTGTGTGTGTGTGTGTGTGTGTGTGTGTGTGTGTGTGTGTGTGTGTGTGTGTGTGTGTGTGTGTGTGCGTGACCCCAGCCCAATTCATCTTAGACATATGAAGCCAATGTCTCTTTTATGCGTGAACAAAGTGTTAGCATGGTGTCCTCCTGCGCTGACTGCAGATTAGCACTCATGTCCTGCATCCTGCACTTCCTTGATTACTCCAGCTCATCATTTCCTTGCATAACACTGCATAATTTATGCTGAGTAGACTCTTGTTTGCAGGCCTTTTAGCTTGCACTGGTCCTTTGTGGCAGCATGATCTAACTGCTAGCCCCACCCAACTGCATCTTCTACGTCGCTCTGCTGCTGTGCAGTAATACCAGTAGCACCAGATCCCAGCAGATAGGGTGGACCAGTCCTTCAGACCACTGTTTGTCCTCCTACTGCCAGGGTTGGGGTTAGGGAGACTACAGACAAGGGGGCAGAGCATCTACAAGTTGGCAGCACTTCGAAATGCCATTAAGAGGAACTTGTGTTCCAAGGCTGCTCTTGTCATCAGATAAGTGCTTCACTAAAAGGAAGCACTGTTTCCCTGGAGGAATGCTTTTTCTCTTGTTTTGGCAGAAATAATATTAGAATTCAATCATGATGTCATTACTAAAATGGATGACAAGATGATGTCCAGAAGGCTTCAGTCCTCCTGTCAGAGGAGCCTTTAAGGTGTCTCCTAATCTTCCACAGTCAGACAAGCCAGACGTGCAATGACATGAAAATGTAACAGCACTCAGGTGAAATCAAAGCAGGGGATCAAAGCAGGGGGTCAAAGCAGGGGGTCAAAGCAGGGGGTCAAAGCAGGGGGTCAAAGCAGGGGGTCAAAGCAGGGGGTCAAAGCAGGGGGTCAAAGCAGGGGGTCAAAGCAGGGGGTCAAAGCAGGGGGTCAAAGCAGGGGATCAAAGCAGGGGGTTCAAAGCAGGGGGTCAAAGCAGGGGGTCAAAGCAGGGGATCAAAGCAGGGGGTCAAAGCAGGGGGTCAAAGCAGGGGATCAAAGCAGGGGGTCAAAGCAGGGGGTTCAAAGCAGGGGGTCAAAGCAGGGGATCAAGCAGGGGGTCAAAGCAGGGGATCAAAGCAGGGGGTCAAAGCAGGGGGTCAAAGCAGGGGATCAAAGCAGGGGGTCAAAGCAGGGGGTCAAGCAGGGGATCAAAGCAGGGGGTCAAAGCAGGGGGTCAAAGCAGGGGGTCAAAGCAGGGGGTCAAAGCAGGGGGTCAAGCAGGGGATCAAGCAGGGGGTCAAAGCAGGGGGTCAAAGCAGGGGGTCAAAGCAGGGGGTCAAAGCAGGGGGTCAAGCAGGGGATCAAAGCAGGGGGTCAAGCAGGGGATCAAAGCAGGGGGTTCAAAGCAGGGGGTTCAAAGCAGGGGGTCAAAGCAGGGGATCAAAGCAGGGGGTCAAAGCAGGGGATCAAAGCAGGGGGTCAAAGCAGGGGGTCAAAGCAGGGGGTCAAAGCAGGGGATCAAAGCAGGGGGTCAAGCAGGGGGTCAAAGCAGGGGGTCAAAGCAGGGGATCAAAGCAGGGGGTCAAAGCAGGGGGTCAAACCATGGTTACATCTAGACTCTGATATCAAGGGTTAGGGTTCGGATAGGGTTAGAGTTAGAGTTAGGGTTAGGGTTAGAGTTAGAGTTAGGGTTAGGGTTAGGGTTAGGGTTAGGGTTAGGGTAGGGTTAGGGTTAGAGGGTTAGGGTTAGGGTTAGAGTTAGGGTTAGGGTTAGAGTTAGGGTTAGGGTTAGAGGGTTAGGGTTAGAGGGTTAGGGTTAGGGTTAGGGTTAGGGTTAGAGTTAGAGTTAGAGTTAGGGTTAGGGTTCGGATAGGGTTAGAGTTAGAGTTAGGGTTAGGGTTAGGGTTAGGGTTAGGGTTAGGGTTAGGGTTAGGGTTAGGGTTGGGTTAGGGTTAGAGTTAGAGTTAGGGTTAGGGTTAGAGGGTTAGGGTTAGGGTTAGAGTTGGGTTAGGGTTGGGGTTCAGGGTTTGGGTTACAACTTTCTGTGCACTGGCCTACTGATCGGACTGATGGCAAGGTGTGCAGGTCAGAGTTGTCTCTCAATAGGAGTCAGGGTTCGAGGCCGGGTGTGGGTGGGGAGGGGGAGAGGGGGAGGAGGAGAGCAGGTTAATCCAGTCAGATTATAAATAAAATTAAAATTAATATAAATAAAAATAAATTAGAAATAAAATAGAGAAAACGAAGTTGTGTAATAAAAGCAGGGTAGAAGATAAATGGGTCGATCCATAGGTAGATAAGAGACTGGTTCAGTTTGTAAGAATGTTAAGTTGTTTAAATTGGCTGATTGGGAGAGATAGATTCTATGGGTGTTCATTGAGGCCATGTGGTGTCTTTGTGCCTAATCTGTTGATCCATATGCGTTCCGCTCTCCTCCTCTGTCCCACTGTCCAGCTGTTATTGGTTTCCAGCCCCGAGATGATAAGGTGGCTGACTGGGTGCTCTTGGAAGTGCCGGACAAGGGTGGTGCCAAGTCGACTTCCTGCTATATTGTACAGGTGCTGTGTTAAACGGGTATGTATGGAATTTTGTGTTTCACCTATATAATGTTTATTGCAGAGGGTGCATGTGATGATATAGACTGCGTTGGTGGAATGGATGGAAGTGAGGCCTAGTGTGGGGAACCCTGTACCAGTGTATGTGTTTTGAATGTTAGGGTTAGGGTTAGGGTTAGGGTTAACCCCAACCCTCTAACCCTAACCCTAACCCTCTAACCCTAACCCTAACCCTAACCCTAACTCTAACCCTAACTCTAACCCTAACCCTAACTCTAACCCTAACCCTAACCCTCTAACCCTAACCCTCTAACCGAAAACGCTAACCCCAACCGAAAACCCGAACGCGCGAACCCGCGAACCCGAAAACGCGAACCCGCACCCGAACCCGAAAACCCCTAACCCGCGAACCCGAAAACGCGAACCCGAACCCGCGAACCCGAACCCGCACCCCCGCACCGCGAACCCGAAAACGCGAACCCGAACCCTCGAACCCGCACCCTAACCCGAACCCGAACCCGCGAACCCGCACCCGAGCCCGCGAACCCGAACCCGCACCGAACCCGAACCCGAACCCGAACCCGAACCGCACCCGCGAACCCGAAAAACGCGACCCGAACCCGCACCCGAACCCGCGAACCCGCACCCGAACCCGCTAACCCGAACCCGCACCCGCGAACCCTAAAACTCTAACCCTAACCCTCTAACCCTCACCCGAACCCTGAACCCTCCCCCGCGAACCCTAAAAACGCGAACCCTAAACCCTAAAACCCTAACCCTCTAACCCTAAAAACGCGAACCCTCACCCGCGAACCGAAAACCCTAACCCTCGAACCCGCGAACCCGAAAAGCGAACCCGAACCCGCGAACCCGAAAACCGAACCCGCACCCGCTAACCGAAAACGCGAACCCTAACCGCTAACCCGCACCCGAACCCTCGAAACCCTAACCCGCACCCGCACCCGCGAACCCGAAAAACTCGAACCCGAACCCGCGAACCCGAAAACGCTAACCCGAACCCGCGAAACCGCACCCGAACCCGCGAACCCTAACCTCACCCGCACCCGGAACCCGAAAACGCGAACCCGAACCCGCGAACCCTAACCCTAACCCGCGAACCCCGACCCAACCCTCGAACCCGCACCCGAACCCTCTAACCCGAACCCTCACCCGCTAACCCGCGAACCCGCACCCTAACCCTCTAACCCGAACCGAAACCCCGCACCCGCGAACCCGACCCTCTAACCCTAAAACCCTCACCCTAACCCTCACCCTCTAACCCTAACCCTAACCCTAAACCCTCACCCTCTAACCCTCACCCTCTAACCCTCTAACCCTCTAACCCTCACCCTCTAACCCCCACCCTCTAACCCTAACCCTCTAACCCTAACCCTCACTTTTAAAAAGCGTGTCGCAGTCCCAACCTGCAGCCAAACACAGAAATCTGCTCCTAATGTCCAGAAAGATGCCAGCACAGCTCCACCTGTGCCCGCGGACCTTCTGTGGATGAAGAAACATCAGGAAGCAGCAGCTGACACGGACACACGCGTCCTTCACAGGCTTCATCGCCAGCAGTGAGACGAGCATTATGTAAGTGGAAAAGCTCTCCTGCTGACTCGGGGCTGGAATATTATTCCAGAGAGCTTCTCTCATCAGAGCTCCTCTGGCCTCCTTCAGCCACACCCAGCAGATCACGGCTTCACCTTCAGCGCCGATGACGCCGCAGCAGCAAAGATGCTGATGCCGTAAAAAGGGTCAGCAAGCAGCCGGAACACAAAGATTAGGTGCGTCTTCATGAACCTGCTTTTAGGTCAGAGTGACACACAGGTGCCAGAGGGCTTGTTGTTCTGTAGTGAGCATTTTTGTCAACTTCCTGCTCCAAATATGGAAGTCTGCTGCCTATTCCAGTCAGAATATTTCACTAATGTCTTATTCATTTGTATTTGTAATATGAGGTCATTATAAAATGTAGATTGATGACTAAATAACTCCAACGTTAAGGCCCTGTAGTATGTGTGTGTGTGTGTGTGTGCACGTCAGTGGACGTGGACAATCATGTGCCCTCGTGCAGATCATACATGTTTCCCGTGGGGTCTGTGCAGGTGGGAGTGAGCCATGAGCTCATTCACGCTTCTGTGATTCTCTTGTTAAAATACAGGAAAGCAGGAAGAGCTTCAACAGATGAAGGGCAGGAGGTCAGGGGCCCCAGGGAGATACAGGGAGGCAAGCAAAAAGGGATAACAGGAGCTCACCAAACTCGGTGCTGCTGTGAACAGCAGTGGCAAACAGGACCGTCAATAGGCCGATGCGCCGAAACACGGAGGGGGCTGATGGGAAGGTCATGGTCGGGTGCACAGATCCGCCTGACTCGCTCGTTCCTTGAGGGTGGAGGAGGAACGTCACCTGCAGGGAGAGCAGCGGAGAGATGAAGAAAAACAGGCAGACCGGACCAGACTGACCTCTAATATTGGGTGTTCATGGGTGTTCATGGGTGTTCATGGGTGTTCATGGGTGTTCATGGGTCCGCCTGTCAAACCAGTGCAGACAGAGCGAGGGGTGATGGGGGGGGGATGACTACTTACTACTGTGAAATTAATCTTCTACAAGCTGTGGGTGAAAGCAGTAAAGTAAGATTAAAGAGAAGAGCAGATAGAGGAGAGGCAGACATGGAAGACACACGAGCCCCAACAGGCACGGACACACGCGCACGGATTCTCTTTCTATCCGACTTCAAATAACTGAAGCCAGTTTCCTCCCGCTGACTGGATGCTGCCTGCGGGACAGGCGGGAGATGGGGCGGGGTTAGAGGACGGGGGGGGGGGACTGGGGGGGACTGTGTGATCCTGCTCAGAGCTTCTCTGAGTGATGGCGAGGAACGAAAACAAAACGGAAGGAGGCGCATCCATGGCTGATGGCTGCCGGGCGGAACAGCCGGATCAGCATCAGTGAGCTGCACCGCAACACCAGGTCGGTGTCGGTGCTGCACACCCCAACACCAGGTCGGTGTCGGTGCTGCACACCCCAACACCAGGTTTGCGTGCGCGCAGCAGCTTTTCCCGCACTTGGCCACAGGAAGATGTGGCACCGACTCATGGCATCGGTGCTGCTCACCACAGCGTCGAGTGTGGACAGACGATCGATCCGAGGCTGCACTCACGCACAAGAATAGATTCTGCATCTCGTTGTCAGGAATAGTGGGGAACAAACGCACGCACGCAGACACACATGCGTGCGCACACAGGCAAATTCCGGGAGACGGAAAAGCGTCAGCGCTGACAGGTGCCTCCTGTCCGCCCCGCAGGCTCCATCATCCTCAATTATGCAAACTGCGAAGCAATGTCAACGCGCGCGCACACACCGTGAGATCGTTGAGGCCGGTTCCCACCGAGGTCCGTGATCGTGTCCCTCCGGTGCGCAGCAGCCGCTGGTCCCGTCCTGCTCTTAATCCGGCTTTTATCGACTTTGTTATCTCCTTCAGACTCTTTGTTTTTCTTCCCTTTTCTCCTCAACAACACACTGCGTGCGTGTGCGTGCGTGTTTAGCTCTCTCTCTCTACGGTTACCGTTCACTGCAGCAAAAACGGTCCGTATGAAAGGCGAGAGGGAGGGGACACGAGGGAGGGGGCAGGGAGGGAGGGAACGAGGGAGGGGGCAGGGAGGGAACGAGGGAGGGAGGGAGGGAACGAGGGAGGGGGCAGGGAGGGAAGGGGGGAGGGAGGGAACGAGGGAGCGAACGAGGGAAGGGTGGAGGGAGGGAGGGGGCAGGGAGGGAGGGAACGAGGGAGGGGGCAGGGAGGGAGGGGGGAGGGAGGGAACGAGGGAGGGGGCAGGGAGGGAAGGGGGGAGGGAGGGAGGGGGGAGGGAGGGAACGAGGGAAGGGTGGAGGGAGGGAGGGGGCAGGGAGGGAGGGAACGAGGGAGGGGGCAGGGTTAGGGTTTCGATGCGATCTACCATCAGGATGACGGGCCAGTGGAGGGGCCTCCTGGCTGGAAGATGGAGATGGAGCAGATAGAGAACATCATGTCCATGGACCCCTGAAGGGAGGCAGGTGACCTGATCCCACTCATCTCCAGCAGAAGAGCTGAGCTTTAGCTCGGAGTTTGAATGGAGCAGTATTCTTCGCAGGTTGGGGCTCCATCTCTCCAGGGATGATGCAGCAGAGTTCTTGGGTCCGTTGGGTGGTGATCGTTCTTATCATGACGTAATGGAGATCATTTGCAGCTATTTTTGGTCATGAACAGTAAATTAATGTTGGTGCTTGGCAAGTGTCACACTTCATGGTGACTGTTGTGCTCCTCTGAAGAAGCTGCTGCTCAATTTTAGAACAACAATCATCTTCTACATGCTCGTTTGGACAAAGAGGACCTGTGGTTGTGCGTGTGCACGTATGAGGGGGCTGAACTTGCCAGGGGGGATTAGGGATTAGTTTTGCTGGCGGATTAGGCTGTGCGTGGGGAGTCATGATGGGGTTAAACATGGATGGCGGCAGCACAACAGCCCAGTCCGTTTTGGTGGGGATGAGGACAAAGTGACACTAAAAACCAACTGCTGTTTGGGGAGATGCAGAATCTGAGCAGCCACACATGGGATGGAGGGAAACATCTCAGTAAACAGATGCTCTTTCTACCGTTTTACTTCCTCAAATGGAAATTAAAGTCCAATCTCCAACAGCCCTCGATCATGACAGACACCAATGGTCTTAGCTCTATTGAATAGAGAAACTTGACTTCTGTAAGAAATATTTCATTGTTATGGATGAGCAGACAGCTCGAAATGGGATTTTGCTTTATAACAGAACGGAATGTGCATCACATCACGTCTGATTAGATCAATGACCTTTGGCGAGTTAAAATGAACGAACCCGGAGCCTCTGGTCTAGACGTCCAGTGGTCCTCCGTTGGGCCATGGAGCCGGTACCAGTGAGTTCTGTCTGCACATCCTCCAGTGGCCAGCATCAGGACCGCGGCTCGGTGACTTATATGCCCGACCGGTAGGGGGCACTGCCGCTGCACAATCATCGTGCAACTCCATCCAATGCTGCTCTCACCATAGCATGTCAGGGTGGTGATATTATGGGATGACAACCATTAAAGAAAGAGGCATATATTGTTAATGCATCAACAATTGAGGTAATGCGTTCACTACAGGCAGGAAATGGCTCCAGTGAGCATCTCAGGTTTCTGTGACATCAGTTTGCCTGGAATAAGAAGTCTTCCTCAGTCATTGGGGCATGCAGACATTTACCCGGTACAGTTGGAGTCACAACCCAAGTGCTAAGTTAAGGGCTAGAGTTGAAATCAAATGAGTTCAGAGTGACCCGTAAAGCTCTGAAACACTTTCCTCAGCTCTTAGACACGTCTTTGCTTTCACGCCGAAGTGATTTTGAATTGCCAACAATAAGTTACTTTCTGAGTGGGGAACAGGGCCCTTTCAAGGCAGATGATGAATCAAGCATCTGTTCAGAGAGGTTTGGGGCAACCACTCAGTTGCACGACTTCATTATGTGATTACAGGAACTGTTCAGATCTGTGAAGCGCCCCCAAGAACAGCTGCTTCCAAGCTGAGCACTTCACTGGCCAGATGAATGAGAACCTCCAGCTGAGGACTGACGTGGCCCCCGAGCACTGACGTGGCCCCCGAGCAAAAGCCAATTGTTCGAGAGACATGATGCGTTCCCCAGGTCCGTCAGCAGCCATGGTTAACTTGGAGAGAAACACTTCACAATAAATGGCCTCTAAATGTGTTACCCACATTCAGAGGCAGATCTGCCATGTCCCACTATTTGCCCCCCCCCCTCCCACACACACACACACACACACACACACACACACACACACACACACACACACACACACAGTTCCTGTGTGGCTCAGCAGGAGGCAGGGCCTCCGGCAGGTTCCTCACATGTGCAGATGTCAGTGGGTTGCAGGGCCACCTCAACCACCAGCAGGTGTGGAAATGCCTGAGCAGCTGCAGCCTGAGGAGGTGAAACATGAATGACGGCTAAAAGCTGCAAACACACCAACATCCTGCAGAGCCCAGAGGCCGATGCTGGAACCAGAGTGGCAACTGGTTAATTCCTAATAAAGAGAATCTGTGGTAACAGTACAGCAGATAAATGCACAACCTTTTAAGAAACCAGATCAAATCTTACCAAACTTTGTACAGTATAATATTTATTTAATCCTCAGATGAAATGAAGCCTCCAGGAGGCCAAAACACACACACACACACACACACACACTCCCAAAGTGAGTCCAGTCTGTCCCCAGCTCGTCTTCTGCCTGCTGCTCAGAGCTGCATCAAGGCTATGGACGTTACGATGGACAGACCGATGACGGTGTAGCCGGTGCGGTAGACTTCAGGGATGCGGAAGCCCTTGCCAATATCCCACCACTGATGGAATGAAGGAAAAACATTTCAGCGTTGGAGCAACACCACCACTTTGGAAATATAAAATATATAGAAATATCTAAAAAATGGCTACGATGCATCTGGAGATGAAACTCTTACCAAGTGGCGGACGCCATTGTAGGTGTGGAAAGATGCAGGGAATGCAATGCCGAACTTGGCCATCCCAATGAGGCCGGGGCCGATGGACAGGGAGCTGATCAGGTCCAAGTAGTCGGGATAATTTCCTGGCAGTACCAGCGCTGCCACAGCAAAGGCTGAGATGGCTACAGAGAGAAGAACTGAGTCAGGACTGGCCCAGGAAAGGGTTAGTCAGGGTTAGTCCAACACCTTCATGCGCTGGAAACCGAAGGCTGGCAGCGAGTTCTTTGGAGAGGAAACCAAACAGATTGGGTTTGTCATGTGAAAGCACCCTTTCCCATTGGATCCAAGTGCTTCCTCTGTCCACAGGCTCCGTTGGCAGCCTGCTATCATGGATTACACAAAGCTTTCGTCTTCAGCTTTATTTGGACAGTCTGTTCCAATCCAATTTGCCCCTCAACACTTTCCAGAAACCCAGGTCCGACCCCCAGCAAGCAGTAGTGTCAGGAAAACCTGTTTAACTTGAACACTGAACAGGACCAGGCTCATACGGGGCCTCTTGTCTTTATGGTCTGCTTTATGGTCATTTCCAGCAAAGGGAACAAAGAACATTCTGAACTATCAAATGAGGATGAAACATGACCTGTTTTAGTCCACAAGTGTTTGGGGCAGTAAGTTGGTTTTAGATGCTGTGAGGAAAACTCAAAATAACAGGAGTCCAAGTGAACCCAGCCCCCAGTATGAACCAGCCTCTGGAACATGAAGGTCACCACTGGTGATCTTAAACATGGAGGCCTGAAGTCCATTGAACTGTTTGGGTCTGCCATAAACTGCTCTTGGCAAGAATCCATAGTGGGGGGGGAAAAGGCTTTAGCATTACTCCCAAGCTCATGATGGCTGTAGATCAAGTGTGTCTAAATAGATCTGGGAATACCTCCACTGAGGCCCACTCCAGTTCCCCTGTGTGTGATGGACATCATCATGGGGACAGACCACCTGAAACAAGAGAATGGGAAGCCATTTATGATGATGCCAGACGTTCTTCGTACAGGAAACAGACCAAACCACATGTTAACGTGCCGGCGCCTCACTGGAATCATCTGCTCATCTAAGCAGGTTGACTTCTAGTTTAACTCACCGTCATAACCAAACCAGATCAACTTGGAGCGAAAAGTAGAAAAACTGTTCAAATCTGAAGTTCCAGGACATTTGGAATAATCACAAAAAGACCTCCAATGTTGGGTCAATGACCCTGCCAACGTCATCAGCTGACCACCCCGATTGTTAGCATGCTAATGGGACAAACGGGCTAAATCTTCAAGCCCTTCCATTTCACAATTGAAGCCTTTTGGACAGACTTCAAGAACTTTAACCTGTCCAATTGCTCACTGAGCTCAAGCTTTGTAAACCCTGAATGAATGAGAAGCTCCACTAACGGCCCCATAAGCTCTTCAACAATGGTGGCGTTGACAGACCAAGGCTAGGCTTTTGCTGCTGAGGGCATCTACACATTAAAAGTGTCCAGGTCAGATTTTCTATTTGCCATATTTATGTCTTTGACCACAAAGTGAGGCTCCACCTCCCTTCAGGTGAGAAATACTTGTGTTCTGACAGCTCAGTACATTTACAGCCACATTTAACAGTCACAACTGTAAGAGAAACCAAGTTAAAGAGGTTTACTTGTTGTAATGGAACCTGGAAATAAGAACTTTTCACCTGCCAACATAATGGACAGCCCACTAACGCTGTCACAGGTCAGGCTGGCATCCAACTGGAGGATTCTCGAAGCACGACTGCCTCGGAAAATAATATTAACGCGTTTGTTTAACCTTTCATTAAGGCATAAAGGGGATAATGGAGAAAGAATTCCAAACAGATTGAACATCGCTTAGTGAATAAAGTAAACAGAAAAACAGTTCTATCTGGGGGGGACAAAGGTGAATACCAAGGCCCCGCCACTGGCACATCCCTTCCCTGCTGACATTTGTCAGGAATCAGAGCAGAAACAGATCAGGAAGCAAAATGTCCAACAAGAACGTGTCTTTCCTAAACGCGCCTGTATCAGGGTCTGTTCCCGTCCCCGTCCCCGTCCCCGTCCAGCTCTAGTAGACAGACAAACGGTGCACATACTTGTAAATGGTCAGATGAGGCGACATGGGTCTGTTTAACTTGGCATTTTTAGACCAAAACCTGTTCATCTCCTCCTTGGCTGTTGTTCCCATCGGAGCAGCACTGCAAGAGAAAGTCAAGGGAATCAAAACAGGAATTCAGAGAGGTCACAGCACCCTAAAGGACCGTGGTGCCTTCATTTGATATCTGACCAGCTGCCCTTTATCAGGCCAACGCAGCAGCAGCGCTACATAAATAGCATGACGCAGAAATGAACAATAAACCTGGCTGACAGCGATTCAAACAGTGGCCTCTCAGAAGCCACATCCCCCTTCACTGCATCCTTTGAGGCTCATGGAGTCAGCTCCAGGATTGGACGCTTCCCATGATAACAGCCTTCAGCAGATCGGTCAAGGTCCAGGGAGTAATCCAAGCAGATAAACGAGTAGATAAAGTGACATTTACCCAACAGCTTCATCGGTGGACCGACACCAGTGCTGCAGCCAGTTGGGAGAGTGCATTGGCGAGTCAGATTCTGCATTTGAAATGAAACTTGGTAGCGTCCTACATTTATGGAGGAAACCTTATTGGGAAATGCAGCCTTGATAAATGAAACAGCTCCATTCCAAGTCAAACAGTCAGATCAGTTCAGTCTCCACCCAAACCTGGATAAATGTAGGTTAGGGGTCCAGACGAAGCATTGTTTTTCAAGTTGGGGGGCAGATCAGAGATGACATTTTAAGAGATGAATATATAGAACTCACTGTGTGTAGAGGATGCAGCGGCGAGGCCTTGAACTGCAGAGACCCTGTCGAGCCAAAGTCCTGGAAAACCCACAAGAACTTCATGTTAAGCCTTCATTGGAATTGTAGAATTAAATATGGAATTGAAAAACAAGTCAACTGTTTCAGGTAAATCAGGACACCAAGAGCAGCTTTTATTGCTGCTCTAATATATAAAACCTTTTTACCAGCATCATCTCAAGACTCGTCATGCCCATTTTCATGCTGCACATTTTAATAAAATGAGATTCTGAGTGAGACGCCAACTAAATTACCTGCATTATATAAGAACAATGCAAATGCTAAATGATTATGCATTTTAAATAAATTATGCATTTTAAATAAGGTATAGAACCCAGTGCCAGTTTGGCAACATTTCCGATATAACAGATTGGCTCAGTTAAGAAAATTAACTGTACAAAAGGAAAATTGTTCGAAAACTTGCAGACTTCCTCTAAAAACAAACTCGTCCGCCACGACAGACTGAAAAAGGACATTTGTAAATGAGAACATCTAAAAACGCTTTAACATTTAATAAGTGAGAACAAACCGATTTAAAACTACACATTTAGGCAGACATCGCCACTGACAGGAGCAAGAACGTTATTATTCTACTTGGTTTTGCATCGACGGAGCGAACTAGTGAAGCTAGTTAGCCAGCGAGCTAAGGGCAGCTAACAGCTGCAGCGAGCGGCGTCAAACCAAAGTAATAATGCAATAATTTTTCCAAGAGCGTCCAGCAGTTGTTGGATCACATCTCTTATCACACAGGATGACACAAAAGATGCATAAAACGCTCTGAAAACAATTGTTACGCAGATGTACTGACCTTAAGAGAAGCGCCATGTTGTGAGACGACCGGAAGTGTCGTCACCGGATGTTGCTCAAGGTTCAAGGTGGGGTCATGAAGTTTTGGCTTTACTGTACTGTATATCCTATTGCGAATGTTACACACGGTTACATCCTTCGCGTGTTCAGAGAAACCCTAAGGAATTCAGTTCAGTTCATCTTTATCTTTTATGGCACCGTTAGTCTTAAATGTCTCGGTGTTTCACAGAAACTCAAAGTCTGCCCCCCCAACAGGCAACAGCAGCAAGGTGGGTGCTGGACTTGGCACCATTTAAGATAATGTGTAAGGTTAGGGTTGGTTTAGAAAGATGAAGACAAAGAAACTGCCCTCAAAACATGTGGCTCCCCTAACTGGGTCTTCATTAAACACAAACAGATCAGATCAAGAAAAAGAATCATCCATTTCCTCATGGGTGTTTCAGAAAAAATGAAGATCTTTACAAAACATCACCTTCCTGTTCATTTGAAGCTGTTGGGATGGCCCGATTAACCTTTCCTCTAATATTAACACCTTTCAGTTTAGAATCCCTGTGGCTAACCCCCTCTGGTCTGGGATCAGAACCTGCTCACGTTTCTCAGGATAGTTCAAACCTTTTCTGTGGTTGAACCCAGGATCCAAATTTCTGTTGCCTCTGTTTACAGCAATCTGGCAGCATCTTAATCACTTCCACTGTAACTGCCCAGAACAGCCAAAAGGTATTTTATGAGAAAGCGCACACATGCAGTAGCAGAGGAATCCAGCCAATGTTTCACTGACCCGTCTGCACTGTTGAGCTCCTGTTCATGAGGCTCAGATGACTGAAGTAAAGTTTAATATCAGGACACGTGGTAGCAACACAGCAACAGAGCTGCAGCACTTGAGAAGAGATCATCGAGGTATGTAAAGTGTAGGATGGTTGGACGGTCACGGTACGTTGGCAGCCAGTCTAGCCATCCCAAATGAAGGATAAGCTTGGATGCAACAATCATCCAGCTCGTTTGTCCCTTCAGCACCGTTTTGTCTATGGAAAGAAGGGAAACAAGGTTTGTTCAGAGCGCTGAAGGTACTAGAGGCCAGTGAGAAGACAAAGGGAAGCACCCAAATGTCCCGAAATCCTCCAGATGGGGGAACCTGATCAAACGGTTGAAGGTGGTTGACTGGCATCAGGTCACATAAAGGCTCAGCCGGTGTCCTCCATCTCATCTTTAAGCTCTTCCCTCCTTCACTCAAATGTGTGGCGCTGCAGGAAGCGCTGCTTTTGACCTGGAATTGAAACCTTTCCCAGCTCGAGTCCCCCACCAGGATCATTGGCTAAAAGCAACATGCTGTGCTGGAGTCATCATTTCTCCCTCCAGGACTGGGAACAGCAGCTGGGCCTCATCTAGCTATGCTCAGCAAAGAGCTTCAAATGTATTTCAAGTATTTGTGTTGTTGACCAAGCTCAGCCCACATGGTCAGAGCCTGGTCATCTTCGGTTCTGGCCTCACGGCCTCAGCAGCCCCTTTCAAAATCACAAATAGCAGTTTCTTCAATGTCACTTATAAGCAAAGGAAGAACATTTGAGAAATAGAATTGAGTTTAAAGTTTACAGAATGGTATTTATAAAATATTCCAATAGTGGGAAGAAATACGATCGTAGTCAAACAAAGATTTAAATTATGTTTGGAGAATATGACTGATGCCTCTGATTACGCAATGTTCTTTTCTAAAAGATATCTCACGTTTATCTGATTTGATGTACAACATTTGTCTAAAACATGCTTAGAATGGGTTATTGATTGAGCGTTCTTGTATAGAACATTTCGTGAGAGCGTGATGTTTGTTCAGATATAAAACATCCATCATCTCAGCACGATGAGAGATGATTGGCAGAATACGGGTTAAAGTCTCCACACCTGCAGAAATGACGCCATGTCTGACTGCAAGTGCTGATTAACACCTGGTTTTTGGTGAGGTGGCGACATCATTTCTCAGCCTAATCGCTGCGTCCTCGTGATCGAGGCACATCTTCACGACAGCAGGTGTGTTGCAGGTGGCCGCTGTGTGAGAGTCACCGACTGTTCGACAGCGTGTTTGGAAGCTCAGAGGTTACTTAAGAATGAGTGACCACTGAACGCCTACTCGTTACCTTCCCACTCCTCATGCTGATGCCACTGGTCGTTCTACTGTATGCTCACTTTTCTTCGATTAGGCATTGAGAAAGAAATATTTTGCTCACCAATTCAAACAGGTTCAGTTTAAAATATTCTACCTTAAATACTTCAGTTCCTGGTCCAGGTACTGCAAGCACATTACCTTCATCAGCTGCAGATGAAGCCATCTTGAATTAAATGCTTTTCTTTGGTTTATAAAGTGAAGACAGAGGGCTCATCCATCTATTCATTTATTTACTTACATTTTTATAGTTATAGTATTTCTTATTTTATTCTATTATCTCTAATATGTTTAATGGTGTGTAATGGTGGTGGGTAATTTTGTACAGTGCTGTACGTTTTTTTGGAGATGCTAATTTCCCTGATGGACACCCCCTAAAGGGATCAATAAAGTACTCAATCAATCAATCTCTATATTCATCCTGGTGAAAGCTTATATAAGTGGAAACCTAGTTACACCATAATAGGGGGCCATTGAGGCAGGACCCGTAAGCGGACCAACAAGAACTGACGGTGTGAACACAAGATCTTAAAGAACTCAGGTGGTGAAAAGGTGCGCAGAGTGCAGCTCGTTCCTCCGAATGAGGGGCGCCTGGTGACCCAGGAAGAGAGGTGAGAACAACGGGGGAAGCTACGACGGGACAGAACACGAGGAGATACCATCGACCCACGTTCACCACCAAGCGAAGAAGCGACCAGACGCTGGTGAGCTGGAGGCTTTTGAAGGGTGCTGATTGGTGACCAGCTGCAGGTGTGACGGGCACCAGCGAAAGGTCCCCAGGTGGATCCACCACGCCCCCTAGTGACAGAACCAGGAACACAACACAACAAACGGCACCAACACACAGGCCCGGACAGATCTGCTTTAAAGACGGAATATTATGATTTTACTAGTCTTTTTGTTATATTGCAGGTAAACACACACACACACCACACACACAGACACACACACAACACACACACACACACACACACACACAACACACAGACAGACACACACACACACACACAGACACGCACACAAACACACAGACAGACACACACACAGACACACACAGACACACAGACACAGACACACACACACACAGACACACACACAAACACACAGACAGACACACACACAGAGACAGACAGACACATACACACACAGACAGACACTCACACACAAACACACAGACACAGACAGACACACACACACACAGACACACAGACACACACACAGACACACACACACAGACAGACAGACACACACACACACACACAGACAGACACCACACACACACACAGACAGACACACACACAGACACAGACAGACACACAGACACACACAGGATAAGTTGAGTTGTTTTGATGCTTCCATAGTTTGACTTTCATGGAAGGGCCACAGGAAGTTGCATTTTTGATGGTGATGAAATGTTTCAAGAATGGATTCATAGTCCAAATTCAATCTGAAGTGAATTATCAGTGATTTAAGTGACATTCAGAAAAAATTAATCAAGCGGTGACATCCTAAAATTTATGAACAAACATTTTTCTAGAACTTTCTGAGAACCTGAAGAAAACTTCTCGCAATGTGGGACATTGCAGTTCCTCACAGTCAGTAGGAAATTTGAGTTTCGCCCCAAAAATGCATGTCTTTGGACTCTCCAGAGTGAACCCATTCAGGCCCGGGCACCCTGGCCCAGCAGAGAGGTTTGAAGCAGGATCCTTCATTCTGCAAGGCCACAGCTCTACCCACTCCACCATCATATTCCATATACCATCATATATGAACATATTCTCAATTTAATAGGCACAAAAAATTGACATTAGATAATCCAGTATGGCAAAACAGGACCAAGCCTTTCTTTCTTCTTGGTACCGGTTACTGGATGTTATGACTGCACTGATGTATGTATGAACAAAGAATCCAAATCCACAGTCAAAAGTTTATTTTTCCATTTCATGCGAATCAGATTTTTGAATTGATCCCTTCAAGATCACACCTGACAGACAAATACAGAGTTGTGTCTGTGCAGACGTGCACAAGAACACCTACATTACGCACACACGCAGACACAGAATCAAATTCAAACTCAGAATTTTTGAATGCTAATAATATGTCTCCTGCTCCACCCAACCTGGAAGAGAGAGAAAGAGGAAGTGTCAGAGAGCAAAGGTCAGGCAGGAAGTTGTTATAATCTCCTTCTGGATCAGTCTGTTCACATTCATTTCCAAATGGATCCCAATTCTAAGTCTGAGACGGTGCTCTGCAGACCGTGACATGTCATGTGCACGCTCTGTGGGGAAAGAGTCTTCACCAGCCTGCTTTCATTTCCTTTCTCATCATTCACTATTGGCTCTGGTGCTGGGAAAGGCAGATCTGCTTCCTGGTCGTCCACATTTTCACTAAACTCACAGTCTGCTCCTCAATCTGCATGCAGATGGAGACTCACCCAGGACAAAAGCTCCTACTTAGTTTTATAGACAGAAAAGAATATTTGAACCTCGATTACCACCTCTAACTGCAAAAGCACAACATTACACCATCAGCACAAATGCATTGATTTGACCTGATTTCAAGTGCATGTTTTCTAATTCAGGCAAAGCTAATATCCTTCATGTTTGTGGGTGTCAATCCTCCTACATCACCTGACCATAGTTTGGCCTCTTATAGAATATTAGCCTGTCGAAGGAGGCTGAACCCTTTTAATGTGGACTTCTTAACAGCTTCTTAATAACTGCTCACCTCCCGGGTTCCTCCGCAGGATGAATTTACGGACCTCATCATAAATGAAGATGAGAAGACTGTATGGAAAGGCACAGAACCACCACAGGATCCTGAAAGTTAAAAAGGGGTCGGCTCTAGATTGGAATAAAACACTGAAGACTAAAAGGTAAAATGCAGCCATTTGTGAGGAGTAATGATAACAAGAAAGTGGTTAAGATGATGAAAGTCATTTAGAGGTGATCGTGCCAGACTAATGGCAAGAGTATTCGGTCTTTTTTTGCTTTGGTTCATTGGCGATATATATATGCAGAGCATACTTCAAGGGATACATGCGCAGCGCGACATCCATTCCAGGGCAGTAAGAGACGAAGGCAGCCAGAGCAGTCTCAACTAACAGGCCAAAGATCAGGACTCTGTTCCTGTCCAGCAAAAGAGAGAATTCAATGAGAAATACTGAGAAAAATGAAGAGTTGATGATAAAAATGAATACTTTTCAACCTAAAGAGTCAGAGCTGGGCCGAGCCTCATCACACTCTTGTTGCTTACTTCATGCCCTGATGAAAGAGCGAGTTCCTCCTGGTCTTGCAGATAATGAGATCAGCCCACTGGACAACCACAATGCTGACAAAGAAGCTAGTGTGGCAGGTGAATTCGATGATTTTCCTCTGCTCGTAGGTCTGCCAGGCGGTAGCACATCACAACCAGTCACATGTGTCAGTTTTAGACCAAAACATGGCTCAAGGCAACCAAATGATCACAGCACATTAAAAGCAACCCTTACGTTCCAGGACCACCAGAACGCTGCAGCAGAAGTCTTTAGAACCCCGATCTACCTTCATAGACATGTGCTTAAATTTCGACTGGTTCATGTACCTAAACCAGAAGAACCCCACAAGAAGAGCCCAATTGTATCACCCAAAATGTCTGGAGTTAAAACTCTGTGACGCCACACGAGAGGCAGCATAAAGAGAAGTAAAGAAAATGCATGGACAGTGTGACACATGCAGAATCCAGGCTCTTCACAAACAAACACCCTCATCTTTAGGTTACACACCATGTGGTGACTCCCACAGGAACCATGGGCCTTACCCACTGTTGCCCGTAGCTGTCCTCCAGGTCATTGACATCACGATGGTCCCAGTTAACACGGATGCCCAACAGCGTCCGTGGGAGGAAGCCATTCTCAGTCATGATCACAAAGTAAGTAAAAAACCCAGCAAGAGCTTGGATCATCCCTGCAAACAACAAGAGGATTTAAAAGACTTCAGCACTATTGTCAGCTTTTATAGGTCTGAAATGATGGAATAATAACTTTTAAATCCCTTTCAAATGAGCACTTATCACCCAATCTCGTTCTGGAATTACTTGCAATGAATTAGTGCAATAGGTCATTATGGCACTAATTAACTACAGAGTGTTGTAGCCCCTGAGGGTGAGTGTTGTAGCCCCCGAGGGTGAGTGTTGTAGCCCCTAAGGGTGAGTGTTGTAGCTCCTGAGGGTGAGTGTTGTAGCCCCTGAGGGTGAGTGTTGTAGCTCCTGAGGGTGAGTTTGTAGCCCCTGAGGGTGAGTGTGTAGCTCCTGAGGGTGAGTGTTGTAGCCCCTGAGGGTGAGTGTTGTAGCTCCTGAGGGTGAGTGTTGTAGCCCCTGAGGTGGAGTGTTGTAGCTCCTGAGGGTGAGTGTTGTAGCCCCTGAGGGTGAGTGTTGTAGCCCCTACGGGTGAGTGTGTAGCCCCTACGGGTGAGTGTTGTAGCCCCCGAGGGTGAGTGTTGTAGCCCCTACGGGTGAGTGTTGTAGCTCCTGAGGGTGGTGAGTGTTGTAGCCCCTAAGGGTGAGGTGTTGTAGCCCCCGAGGGTGAGTGTTGTAGCCCCCGAGGGTGAGTGTTGTAGCCCCCGAGGGTGAGTGTTGTAGCTCCTGAGGGTGAGTGTTGTCGCCCCTGAGGGTGAGTGTTTCGGGCTCTAAGGGTCATGTGGTAGGCCACAGCCAGTGGTGTGGTCAGAATTCCAAGCCTACAACACTGATCCCATGGCCAGTGCTTGAGCCTCTGAGAGCCAGTGTCCAGGCACTCAGGGCAGGCAATGTTGTAGATTCTGGGTCACTGTTGTTCACCAGTGAGGGTGCGGGTTGTGGTCTCTGAGTGTCTGGGCCCTCAGCTCAGAGGGTTAGGCTTGTAAGCCTTGATGCTCAATGCTTTGGTCCCTGAGGTTCAGTCTTGTAGGAAACTGTTGCACTTTCCCTTCTCAGTTGGGTCTCATTGTCAGAACAAGAGGAAGACAACAGCAGGTCTCACACATTCTGCTCACCTTTGTGTCATTGTTATTCGTCTAGTGATACAAGACAAACCTATTTGTCCGTAGGCCATGCTGATGAGGCGTTCATTGACCAGCTTATCAGATTTGGGGTTCCTTGGTTCTCTTTTCATGATGTCACTCTCTGCTGTTTCATAAGCCAGTGAAATAGCTGGAACCTGGATTTGAGGAAGGAGACGACTTTCACAAATAGTTGAATCAGACTAGATGCCAAATAGCTTAAGGCTCAAAAGTGCTGGTCTGTTATTGTGAACATTATCTCTGTGCCATGCTGAAAGCACTGCTCACAACAGTGAACCTTGTACCACAGATCATTCTGGATTAAAAGGCCTTATGTTACAGTAGGAGATGAAGTTACTTAGTGAATAAAAGAGAAATTCCCCCATAGGTGGCTGACATTGACCAGATTAGAGGGTCTATTTGGAATAAAGTTGTTTCCACCCCTCTGACTATTGTTTCAACTCAATCTCTCGGTTGTTTATCAGATTAGTTTAAAAATCAAAAAGGTTCTTTTAATCTATTTGACAGAAAATTGTACTTTAATTGCATTATTTTCATACCTAAGAGAAAGGTTGAGGATACAATTAAAGTAAGATAAATAACAAATATTTGTTTGTAAGTATAGTAAGAGTTCTTCACAGACACGGTGCCTCTGAGTTTTAATGTGATCATACATTCTATCATGTCAGATAAGGAAAGAGAAGAAAAGGTCAACCATAATAATGATGACGATGAAGCGAAGAAAAGAGAAACTTGGAACGATGAGAACATTTGAAGGGGCTCTGTAATAAAGCCTTATGTGGGGTTTTTACCAGCTTAGCACCAGAGTGATCTGTGCACGTGTCTTAGACTTAGGTGGCATTTAATATGGGACCTGACCTGTCTGAAATTCTAGCCTCAACCCAGAAACCTCATGTAAATACTCCCAGGACCCCCCCATCCCCACCAACGGAGTCCTAAGCAAGATTTCCAAGTGGCCCCTCCATCGTCCGACGCAGACATTCACCTGCCACAGTCCACATATGATATGTATAGTTTGCACATATGTGGAGAATGCACCTCCTCACACTAAATTGGCCCCCCATGGACTGTGGGGCCCTAAGCACAGCACATGTTCTGAATATAATAAGGGACAGCTCATCAGGAATAACATGGTAAAATCTAGGAACCTGCAGCAGTAGTGAAGTGATGAAAACCCTCTTAATTTAAAAAAAAATGTCTTCAATAATTAGAATAGCCATCGTCAACACTTGGAAGCCCGACAAAAGAACTGAATAAATGAGTAGATAAGCATGTTGACCATGTCAGTGCCCAGGTCGATGCAGAGGATGGTGACAGTTCCCAGAGGGAGAGGAACGCTGGCAAGGATGAAGAGGAGGAAGGGTGAAATCTCTGGGATGTTGCTGGTCAGTGTGTATGCAATGGACTTCTTCAGGTTGTCAAAAATGAGACGACCTGCAGAAACATGCAAGAAACATGTGATTGCTAAAGATTTGTGTATAGGACATAAACATTACTGAATTACAAATATATACCATGTTAGCGAACATTAAAGCTGGAAATGAATGAATTAAAAACAAAAACCTTTCTCAAAAAATGGTAAAGATCTTAAGGCTTATTGATGTAAATGTTTACTGATTATTGTAAAGTTTGGACATTCTGTAAATAGCACATTTTACGTAGCAGAGAGCTTAAAATGTGCCAGTTCTACTAAGAATGTGCATCTTTGAAGTGAGAAAAACAGCTGTGGATTTGGAACCTTGTCCTGAATAAAGAATATATAGAATATGCTGCCTTTCTGAGCAATACTGAGGAGAAGATGCACAAAAATCCTCCTAACCCTAACCCTCTAACCTAACCCTAAACCTAACCCTCAACCCTAACCCTCTAACCCTAACCCCCGAAAATAAAAGAAAAATCCAACCCGAGAAACCCCACCCCGAACCTAAGCCTAACAAAAAACCTAACCTAAAGAAACCCCTAAAACCCTCTAAAAAACCGAAGAAAGAAAAGCGAAAACCCAAACCAAACCGAACAAACCCTAAACCTCTAAAAAAATAGAAAGAAAAAAAACCGCGAACCGAAAACCCCTACCCTTAAGAAAAACCTAAACCTAACCAACCTAACGAAAAGCGAAACCCAAAACCCGAACCCCAAAACCCTAAAACCCGAAAACTCGAAAAGAACCGCGAAAATAACCTAAAAGAACCCCCTAAACCCGAAAACCCCCAAACCCTAACCCTAGTAACCCTAACTCTAACCCAAACTCTAACCTAAACCCTCTAAACCCTAAACCTCTAACCCTAACCCTCTAACCCTCTAACCCAGACCCTCTAACCTAACATTAACCCTCTAACCGAAACCCTAAACCCTCAAACCCTAACCCTCTAACCCTAACCCTCTAACCCTAACTCTAACCCTAACCCTCTAACCCTAAACCTCTAACCCAAACCCTCTAACCTAACCCTACCCTCTAACCCTAACCCAAACCCTCTAACCCTAACCATAACCTAACCCTAACCCTCTCACCCTAACCCTCTAACCCTCGAACCCAAACCCTAACCCTAAAACCCTCTAACCCTAACCCTAAACCTCTAACCCTCTAACCCTAACCATAACCCTAACCCTCTAACCCTCTAACCCTAAACCTCTAACCCAAACCCTAACCCTCTAACCCTAACCCTCTAACCCTAACCCTCTAACCCAAACCCTAACCTAATCCTCTAACCCTAACCATAACCTAACCCTAACCCTCTCACCCTAACCCAAACCCTAACCCTCGAACCCTAACCCAAACCCTCTAACCCTAACCCTAACCCTAACCCTCTAACCCGAACCCTAAACCTCTAACCCTAACCCCAACCCTCTAACCCTAACCCTCTAACCCTAACGCTAACCCTCTAACCCTCTAACCCTAACCCTCTAACCCTCTAACCCTAACCCTAACCCTCTAACCCTAACGCTAACCCTCTAACCCTCTAACCCTCTAACCCTAATGATGGAGGCTGCAGATCCAGCAGCTTTTTCTTAGTCCTGCACCTCGAGTGTTGCCACCTCCTGTTTCCTTCCTGCACGCTTCGCTATTTTCCCGATGGGTTCTATTTCGGCACAGAGGTCGCTCCATATTAGATCTCTTTTTTGATCTTTACATTTGTCTGTTGGAGGCTGTTTTTGCATTTCGGTTCTTCCATCTGTGACACTCTCCAACCGCACCTCTTAAGACCCCTCACTTTAATGCTGCTCCTGTAGTTCTAGGTTCATCTTAGTCGATCACCCACAGAATGCACACAACTCAAGTACACAACATTTTATCACAAGCATGCAAGTTACCGCTCTTATCGGACACCTTGGTAAATCAGGCCCAAAGTGTATAATTGAACACCGTTGATGACAACATCCGCAGTTTCTATTGTTGCTCGTTAAAATTAGAAAGATACTTAAATGATGAGCAAATAACGATTCTTGACCGTGTTCATATTTTTGGCATCAAAACCCGTCCTTTGCTCATACCGCACACTCACCCTCCTCCACTCCAGTGACAATAGAGGCAAAGTTGTCATCGAGCAGGATCATGTCAGCTGCTTGCTTGGAAACATCAGAGCCAGCGATCCCCATGGCAACGCCAATGTCCGCCTTCTTGAGGGCTGGAGAGTCATTCACACCATCACCAGTAACAGCAACGATCGCTCCCTGTTCACCACAGGGGCCAGCAGCAGGACGAAGACAGTAGAGGACAGTAGAGGAAGGAGAAGAACAGAGAAGGCAGGAGAAGACAGGAGAGGACAGTAGAAGAAGACGGAGGAGAGGACAGTAGAAGACAGTCGAAGACAGGAGAAGGCAGGGGAAGGCAGGAGAAGACAGTAGAGGACAGGAGAGGACAGTAGAGGACAGGAGAAGACAGTAGAAGGCAGGAGAAGACAGTAGAGGACAGTAGAGGACAGTAGAAGACAGGAGAGGACAGTAGAAGACAGTCGAAGACAGGAGAAGGCAGGGGAAGGCAGGAGAAGACAGTAGAGTAGAGGACAGGAGAGGACGGAGAGAGACAGTAGAAGACAGTAGAAGGCAGGAGAAGACAGTAGAGGACAGTTAGAAGACAGGAGAGGACAGTAGAAGACAGTCGAAGACAGGAGAAGGCAGGGGAGGGGAAGGCAGGAGAAGACAGTAGGGACAGGAGAGGACAGTCGAAGACAGTAGAAGACAGGAGGAGGACAGTAGAAGACAGTAGAGGACAGTCGAAGACAGGAGAAGGCAGGGGAAGACAGTAGAGGACAGGAGAGGACAGGAGAGGACAGTAGAGGACAGTCGAAGACAGTAGAGGACAGGAGAAGACAGTAGAAGGCAGGAGAAGACAGTAGAAGGCAGGAGAAGACAGTAGAGGACAGAGAACAGTAGAGGACAGTAGAGGACAGTCGAAGACAGTAGAGGACAGTCGAAGACAGGGGAAGGCAGGAGAAGACAGTAGAAGGCAGGAGAAGACAGTAGAGTAGAAGGCAGGAGAAGACAGTAGAGGACAGTAGAAGACAGTAGCGGACAGTAGAAGACAGTCGAAGACAGAGAAGGCAGGGGACGGCAGGGGAAGGCAGGAGAAGACAGTAGAGGACAGTAGAGGACAGGAGAAGGCAGGGGATGGCAGGAGAAGACAGTAGAAGACAGTAGAGGACAGTAGAAGACAGTAGAGGACAGTCGAAGACAGGGGAAGGCAGGAGAAGACAGTAGAAAGCAGGAGAAGACAGTAGAAGGCAGGAGAAGACAGTAGAGGACAGTAGAAGACAGTGGAGGACAGTCGAAGACGAAGACAGGAGAAGGCAGGGGACGGCAGGGGAAGGCAGGAGAAGACAGTGGAGGACAGTAGAAGACAGTAGAGGACAGTCGAAGACAGGGGAAGGCAGGAGAAGACAGTAGAGGACAGTAGAAGACAGGAGAGGACAGTAGAGGACAGGAGAGGACAGGAGAGGACAGCCGAAGACAGTAGAAGACAGGAGAGGACAGTAGAAGACAGTAGAGGACAGTCGAAGACAGGAGAAGGCAGGGGGGGGAAGGGAGAAGACAGTAGAGGACAGGAGAGGACAGTCGAGACAGTAGAGGACAGGAGAAGACAGTAGAAGGCAGGAGAAGACAGTAGAAGGCAGGAGAAGACAGTAGAGGACAGTAGAAGACAGTAGAGGACAGTAGAGGACAGTCGAAGACAGGAGAAGGCAGGAGAAGACAGTAGAGGACAGTAGAGGACAGTAGAGGACAGTCGAAGACAGGGGAAGACAGTAGAAGGCAGGAGAAGACAGTAGAAGGCAGGAGAAGACAGTAGAGGACAGTAGAAGACAGGAGAGGACAGTAGAAGACAGTCGAAGACAGGAGAAGACAGTAGAGGACAGTAGAGGACAGGAGAGGACAGTAGAAGACAGTAGAAGGCAGGATAGACAGTAGAGGACAGTAGAAGACAGTCGAAGACAGGAGAAGGCAGGGGAAGGCAGGAGAAGACAGTAGAGGACAGGAGAGGACAGTCGAAGACAGTAGAAGACAGGAGAGGACAGTAGAAGACAGTAGAGGACAGTCGAAGACGGGAGAAGGCAGGGGAAGACAGGAGAGGACAGGAGAGGACAGTAGAAGACAGTAGAGGACAGTAGAGGACAGGAGAGGACAGTCGAAGACAGGGGAAGGCAGGAGAGGACAGTAGAAGGCAGGAGAAGACAGTAGAAGGCAGGAGGAGAAGACAGTAGAAGGCAGGAGAAGACAGTAGAGGACAGTAGAAGACAGTAGAGGACAGTAGAGGACAGTCGAAGACAGGGGAGGCAGGAGAAGACAGTAGAAGGCAGGAGAAGACAGTAGAAGGCAGGAGAAGACAGTAGAGGACAGTAGAAGACAGTAGAGGACAGTAGAAGACAGGAGAGGACAGTCGAAGACAGGGAAGGCAGGAGAAGACAGTAGAAGGCAGGAGAAGACAGTAGAGGACAGTAGAAGACAGTAGAGGACAGTAGAGGACAGTCGAAGACAGTAGAAGGCAGGAGAAGACAGTAGAAGGCAGGAGAAGACAGTAGAAGGCAGGAGAAGACAGTAGAGGACAGTCGAAGACAGTAGAGGACAGTAGAGGACAGGGGAAGGCAGGAGAAGACAGTAGAAGGCAGGAGAAGACAGTAGAAGGCAGGAGAAGACAGTAGAGGACAGTCGAAGACAGGAGAAGCAGGGACGGCAGGGGAGGGCAGGGGAAGGCAGGAGAAGACAGTAGAGGACAGGAGAAGACAGTAGAGGACAGTCGAAGACAGGGGAAGGCAGGAGAAGACAGTAGAGGACAGTAGAAGACAGGAGAGGACAGTCGAAGACAGGAGAGGACAGTAGAAGACAGTAGAGGACAGTCGAAGACAGGAGAAGGCAGGGGGAAGGCAGGAGAAGACAGTAGAGGACAGGAGAGGACAGTATAAGGCAGGAGAAGACAGTAGAAGGCAGGAGAAGACAGTAGAGGACAGTAGAGGACAGTAGAAGACAGGAGAGGACAGTAGAGGACAGGAGAGGACAGTCGAGACAGGAGAGGACAGTAGAAGACAGTAGAGGACAGTCAAGACAGGAGAAGGCAGGGGAAGGCAGGAGAAGACAGAGAGGACAGGAGAGGACAGTAGAGGACAGGAGAAGACAGTAGAGGACAGGAGAGGACAGTCGAAGACAGTAGAGGACAGGAGAAGGCAGGAGAAGACAGTAGAGGACAGGAAGAAGACAGTAGAGGACAGTCGAAGACAGGAGAAGGCAGGGGAAGACAGTAGAGGACAGTAGAGGACAGTAGAAGACAGGAGAGGACAGTAGAAGACAGGAGAAGGCAGGAGAAGACAGTAGAGGACAGTAGAGGACAGGAGAGGACAGGAGAGGACAGTCGAAGACAGTAGAGGACAGGAGAAGACAGTAGAAGGCAGGAGAAGACAGTAGAAGGCAGGAGAAGACAGTAGAGGACAGTAGAAGACAGTAGAGGACAGTCGAAGACAGGGGAAGGCAGGAGAAGAAGAGTAGAAGACAGGAGAGGACAGTAGAAGACAGTAGAGGACAGTAGAAGGCAGGAGAAGACAGGAGAAGGCAGTAGAAGACAGAAGGCAGTAGAAGACAGTAGAGGACAGGAGAGGACAGGAGAGGACAGGAGAAGGCAGGGGAAGGCAGGAGAAGACAGTAGAAGACAGGAGAGGACAGGAGAAGACAGTAGAAGACAGGAGAGGACAGTCGAAGACAGGGGAAGGCAGGAGAAGACAGTAGAGGACAGGAGAGGACAGTAGAAGACAGTAGAGGACAGGAGAAGACAGAGATGAGTGCCATGATTGAAATTTTCCCTCGTCTCCTCACTTGTCCACCATTTCCTTCAGGCGGAGGGTGGAACCCTCACTTGCTGTTTGCGTCTGTGTCCATCAGGGTTAGAACCTGAACCCTGAAGCAGCAGGACCTGGTGGGATGGAGCCCTTTTCTTTGGCTGCTGATTTTATTGTTGAGCCTCACTTATATATTTTTAAAAATTCCTAAAATCTGGAAGTCGCCCTTCTTGAAAGGGGTGATCCCACGAACGAACTCCAGACCGATTTCTAAACTGTGTATTTTAGCTAAACTGTTTGAGAGGATCATCGGTGACCAACGAAAAGAGTTCTTAGAATCAAATAATATTGGATCTCCATTCCAACTGTTGTGGCTGCGCCGAAGGTCCTAGATGATTTCATGGAGGTTAGGGTTAGGGTTAGGGTTCCTTTCTGCTCCTGTGACAGGTGCTGCTGACCTCTGGGCCAGGGTTAGGGTTAGGGTTAGGGTTCCTTAGGGTTAGGTTCCTTTCTGCTCCTGTGACAGGTGCTGCTGACCTCTGGGCCAGGGTTAGGGTTCCTTAGGGTTAGGGTTCCTTTCTGCTCCTGTGACAGGTGCTGCTGACCTCTGGGCCAGGGTTAGGGTTCCTTAGGGTTAGGGTTCCTTTCTGCTCCTGTGACAGGTGCTGCTGACCTCTGGGCCAGGGTTAGGTTCCTTAGGGTTAGGGTTCCTTTCTGCTCCTGTGACAGGTGCTGCTGACCTCTGGGCCAGGGTTAGGGTTAGGGTTAGGGTTCCTTAGGGTTAGGGTTCCTTAGGGTTAGGGTTCCTTTCTGCTCCTCTGACAGGTGCTGCTGACCTCTGGGCCAGGGTTAGGGTTAGGGTTAGGGTTCCTTAGGGTTAGGGTTCCTTTCTGCTCCTCTGACAGGTGCTGCTGACCTCTGGGCCAGGTCACCCTTGTGAAAGAGATCCTGATCTCAATGGGTTTGATCTGGTTTAATAAATGTTCAGAATAAACCCGTCTTTTCAAAGCAGCTCAAAACAGACTGAAATCACGACCCTAACCCTCCCAAAAGTGAGTGGATTTAACAGCTGTAGCCTGAGCTAAACATTCGACAAGTAGTTAGCACATTCGACAAGTAGTTAGCACATTCGACAAGTAGTTAGCACATTTGGCAGCTAGTTAGCACATTTGACAGGTAGTTAGCACATTTGACAAGTAGTTAGCACACATACCAGGTAGTTAGCACATTTGACAGGTAGTTAGCACATATGACAGGTAGTGAGCACATTTGGCAAGTAGTTAGCACATTTGACAAGTAGTTAGCATATCGCATCTAAATATTGTTACACATGTAAAGATTCATTAATCATGTGTTACAGTCAGTCAAGACTCAAAGCTGGAGTGTGTTTAGTAATGAGAGATCTGCTCAGACAAAAGTCTGCACACACACACACCCAACACACACAACCCCAGATACACACACACACACACACACACACACACACACACACACCTGTCTCTGGCAGCCCTCGACTATGATGAGTTTCTGCTGAGGAGAAGTGCGAGCAAACACAATCTCAGTGTGGTTCCTCAGGACGTCGTCCAGGTTTTCAGAGCTCATGTCCTTCAGATCCGAGCCGTGCACCACACAAGCCTTGGCATCCCTGGGAAACACACATGTTGCACAGATGTGCACGTACACACACAGGAGGCAGATCTGTCACACCTTCACACATTGGGATGGAGTTTTGATGGAATCAGTGTCAACAATCAACTATACAAAGGACAACACAACTATACGAAGGACAACACAACTATACGAAGGTCAGTACAACTATACGAAGGACAAGACAACTATACGAAGGACAACACAACTATACGAAGGTCAATACAACTATACGAAGGACAACACAACTATACGAAGGTCAATACAACTATACGAAGGACAACACAACTATACAAAGGACAACAATGATGTTCTTGTCTTCCTGAACTCGCTCTCATGTCTTGAAGGAAGATTCAAAGTCTAAAATACTTCACAATAAAAGATCAAAAGCTCTTAGTTTCATGAAGCTGGTGGCCAAAAAACCTCAGTAACATTATTGTAGCCGACAGATTTACAGACCACAGTCTGTCTGTAAAGGTGCATCATGGACTTACTGGAGGTGGTCTTGCACAAAGAGGTCTCAACGTTTAGATTTACTAGTGTTTAAAGAGCTGTTTAACTAGACCACCCTGGAGACACACGTGTGGTGGGTGGTGACTAGTGTCAGTAGATAAAGAGCTGTTTAACTAGACCACCCTGGTGAGACACGTGTGGTGGGTGGTGACTAGTGTCAGTAGATAAAGAGCTGTTTAACTAGACCACCCTGGTGAAACACGTGTGGTGGGTGGTGACTAGTGTCAGTAGATAAAGAGCTGTTTAACTAGACCACCCTGGTGAGACACGTGTGGTGGGTGGTGACTAGTGTCAGTAGTTAAAGAGCTGTTTAACTAGACCACCCTGGTGAGACACGTGTGGTGGGTGGTGACTAGTGTCAGTAGATAAAGAGCTGTTTAACTAGACCACCCTGGTGAGACACGTGTGGTGGGTGGTGACTAGTGTCAGTAGTTAAAGAGCTGTTTAACTAGACCACCCTGGTGAGACACGTGTGGTGGGTGGTGACTAGTGTCAGTCGTTAAAGAGCTGTTTAACTAGACCACCCTGGTGAGACACGTGTGGTGGGTGGTGACTAGTGTCAGTAGTTAAAGAGCTGTTTAACTAGACCACCCTGGTGAGACACGTGTGGTGGGTGGTGACTAGTGTCAGTAGATAAAGAGCTGTTTAACTAGACCACCCTGGTGAGACACGTGTGGTGGGTGGTGACTAGTGTCAGTAGTTAAAGAGCTGTTTAACTAGACCACCCTGGTGAGACACGTGTGGTGGGTGATGACTAGTGTCAGTAGATAAAGAGCTGTTTAACTAGACCACCCTGATTATCGCTGCAGCCTCGACTTGTGTGAGGCTCTAAATCAACCTTTGCTGAACTTGGTTGACAGCAACCTCCTGCAGAGACACAGGGGCCAAGCACCAAGAGTCTGATGAGCACACAGCACAAAACTCCAGTGCCCCCCCCCCCCCCACACACACACACACACACACACACACACACCTGGGGTTAACCTGGCTCAGGGGGATGTTCAGCCTCTCAGCAATGTCCTCCACCGTCTCATTGCCCTCGGAGATGATGCCCACACCTTTGGCAATAGCCTTGGCTGTGATTGGGTGGTCTCCTGTTACCATGATCACCTAAAGGCAGACAGACGCTTCACAATGCAGCAGTCAGAAAGTTGCATACCCTGTATCATTTTCACATATTGATCTTGACTTTTGATATAATCGACAAAAAATTCTGACTATCCGCACAAACTAGGGAAAAGGATGTGACAGAACCCAGTGATCGGTGTGACTAAAGCCCAGAGAGTCTGTGAGCAGATGACAGAAGGTTCCAGAAGATCACTGCAGCTCCATGAACCCACTGTTTCTGCTCAGTCAGACACCTTAAAGCACCTGAAGGATGCTCACCTAAGACTGTGAGGCACAAGATGACCCAGGAAGGAACTTGTCTTTATCCTAGAATGGACTCAGTACTTTATTATCGCTCTGTCGATATTGTCCTTTAGAATTTGTTTTAGTGGGTCTCACAAATATGCAAACACACTCACACCAAGACATTCTAAGATAAAACTAGAGGTAAAAATGAAATTCAATCTAGACCAATAAGACAACTAAGGCACCTATGAAGGGAGAGCAGCAGCGGCTCGAGGCCAAGGTCCCTGTTGATGTGGCCGTTTCACACGGTGAAAGGGTTATTGTCAAATTGGTGGCTAAGCTCGAGCAGGCTGCATCATGAAAGGTGTCTTGTGTCATCCCGCTAAAGTACCTGATGATGTTGATGTACCTGTCAGTAATTAGTCACTGGGCATCCCGTCAACAGAGACTGATCTCATGGGCAGACATTTCTGCGCCATTATTCAATCAAACAAATCAAATGTGCAGCTAATGACAGCACAAATGTGTCGTCATGTTCTGGAAATCAGGGCTGTTCAGATACCGACAGCTTGTGTAGTGAGAGCGATACAGACAAGAAGAGATTCAGCAACAGACTTTGGGACACAATTATGGCAACAGTGCTGTCTGTGATGCAGAGGGGCCTCATGGCGAACTTTGGAAATTAATAGTTATACGACCACTCAGCAATGGCCCAGCCCCTGAGCATTTCCAGCTCGTTTAGGGTTAGCTGCATAGTGGTTAGGGTTAGGGGTAGGGTTGGGGTTAGGGTTAGCTGCATAGTGGTTAGGGTTAGGGGTAGGGTTGGGGTTAGGGTTAGCTGCATAGTGGTTAGGGTTAGGGGTAGGGTTGGGGTTAGGGTTAGCTGCATAGTGGTTAGGGTTAGGGGTAGGGTGGGGTTAGGGTTAGCTGCATAGTGGTTAGGGTTAGGGGTAGGGTTGGGGTTAGGGTTAGCTGCATAGTGGTTAGGGGTAGGGGTAGGGGTAGGGTTAGGGTTAGGGTTAGCTGCATAGTGGTTAGGGGTAGGGGTAGGGTTAGGGTTAGGGTTAGCTGCATAGTGGTTAGGGGTAGGGGTAGGGTTAGGGTTAGCTGCATAGTGGTGAGGGTTAGGGGTAGGGGTAGGGTTAGGGTTAGCTGCATAGTGGTTAGGGTTAGGGTTAGGTTAGTTACCCTAACCCTTATAAACAACCCCTGAGAGGTGGGATGTCCCGAGCATGACGTATTTCATGTATGCACTTCCATTAATTCCACTAATTTCCCAGGTTGCAATCTCATTCGACCTGGGTGGGAATGCCGCGCGGACCCCTCAAATAATCACCCCAGAAGACTTTTTGTGGAACCCTAACCCAAGAAGAACTCACCTTGATACCAGCAGAACGGCATTTACCCACTGCATCTGGCACCGCAGCACGAGGTGGATCGATCATGGAGATGAGGCCAAGGAAGCAGAGCTGCTCTGTGGGGAAGTTCACATCATCGCAGTCGAAGGTGAATCCTCGAGGAAACTGAGAAGAAGAGAGCGTCGAGTGGCAGAAGCCTGCAAAAGGAGGTGGCTCAGTGGGGGCAGAATTGGCTGATGTTTAACTATTTAACAGAACTTTGTCACACTTTGTTCTCAGCCAGTCTTTGATCTATCAGCACGTGCACACGACAAACGCACGCTGGCGGAGTTTTCTGCAGGTTCAGATCATCCAGGTGAGAGCAGAAGTTCTGAAAACACTGATGAGGACAAAAGCAGGGTCGACTTTCCCATCAGCACGGCTCCTAATTTTAAAGATCTGAGAGGAAGCTCACACACACACACACGCACACACACACACACACACACGCGCACACTCACACACACACTCACACTCACACACTCACTCTTACACACTCACACACACACACTCACACACACACACTCACTCACTCTTACACACTCACGCACACACACACACACACACTTTTCCGTCTCCAGACCTAAAGATCTGTCTTCAGACTTTAAGGGTTAGGGTTAGGGTTAGGGGTTAGGGTTAGGGTTAGGGGTTAGGGTTAGGGTTAGGGTTAGGGGTTAGGGTTAGGGGTTAGGGGTAGGGTAAGGGGTTAGGGTTAGGGTTAGGGGTAGGGGTTAGGGTTAGGGGTTAGGGTTAGGGGTTAGGGTTAGGGTTAGGGGTTAGGGTTAGGGTTAGGGTTAGGGTAAGGGGTTAGGGTTAGGGGTTAGGGGTTACCCTAACCCTAACGGTGTATTTGGAAGAGTCTGTGGAAAAATGCTGAAAGGAGCTTTAATTTAATTGGTGTGGATGAGAAGGAACCTTGTGGTTAGGGTTAGGGTGAAGCCAACATGCACGGGGTTCGGGTTAACTGTCAGAAACTAAATTCTTCTGAATCTCATTTGCTCATTCTGCTTAATAAGCACCAGTATCAGGTGGTGTTGTGGACATACCAAGCACTCTTTCTCCCAGTCCTCCCAGTTCCATGTATGCACTCTGGAAAGCCTCTGTCCAGCTCTGATCGAGCGGATGCTCCTGGCCGAAGATCATGATGGTGCTGCATCTGTAAGCATGAACTCATTTGATCTTGTTCAGCTTCCATGACAGAGCTCATTATCACTTTAGACGACAGCTATTCCTCCCTTAGGGGACGAGACCAGAGAAACACAAACATGCACTGTGCTACGACTAAAGCAGATCAGGAACGGGACCCTTTATTGACCTGTCCAGGATTCTCTCCGGTGCTCCTTTCATAACCAGAAGATGACCAGGATCGTCCCCCACTTCATGAATGGAGAGCTTGGAGCAAGAGAAGGAGAAGATTGATCCTTAATTGAGACGCAGCCTGGTTAAGATGTGTGTTTCACTGAGAAGACTGCACGCACACACGCACGCACACACACACACACACACCACACACACACACACACACACACACACACACAACACACACACACACGTTCCTCATTCCTATCGTGGAGTCACCCTCCAATAATTGCTCCAATGTCTTGAATGTGACAGAAAACCTTTTCATTTGACCCTAACTCTAACCCTTTGATGTGAAGAGACATCGCTGACCCTAAAAATCTGATTACCGGGAGTAATGAGATAATTGTACTACTAATAATAATCTCATTCATTAATAAGCACTTTAGAAATGGAATCATCAAAAGACCAGAGTTTCCAACCCATCAGTCTCTCCATCCCATAGGGAACACTCTGCTGCACTTTCATCCTCCAGGTTCGTTGTCGTTTGCTTTCAGCTCAAAATGTCGTTACATCGCATGTTTAGATGCAAAAGGTTGATGAGACTGAGACGAGACTGAGACGAGACTGCCCACCTCTGCTCAGGTGGTTCCACAAGATCCCATCATGCTGCTCATGGATCACCTGGATAACTCCAGAAATCAGACAGTGGTTGGATGCTCATGCTCATCTAAATGGGTCTGATGTGCAACGCCTGCGCGATGTGCAGCGCCTGTGTAATGTGCAGCGCCTGCACGATGTGCAGCACCTGCGTAATGTGCAGCGCCTGCGTAATGTGCAGCGCCTGCGTAATGTGCAGCGCCTGCACGATGAGCAGCGCCTGCACGATGAGCAGCACCTGTGTAATGTGCAGCGCCTGTGTAATGTGCAGCGCCTGCACGATGAGCAGCGCCTGCACGATGAGCAGCACCTGTGTAATGTGCAGCACCTGTGTAATGTGCAGCGCCTGTGTAATGTGCAGCGCCTGCACGATGAGCAGCGCCTGTGTAATGTGCAGCACCTGCACGATGAGCAGCGCCTGTGTAATGTGCAGCACCTGTGTAATGTGCAGCGCCTGTGTAATGTGCAGCGCCTGCACGATGTGCAGCGCCTGTGTAATGTGCAGCGCCTGCACGATGAGCAGCGCCTGTGTAATGTGCAGCACCTGTGTAATGTGCAGCACCTGTGTAATGTGCAGCACCTGTGTAATGTGCAGCGCCTGCACGATGTGCAGCGCCTGTGTAATGTGCAGCGCCTGCACGATGTGCAGCACCTGTGTAATGTGCAGCGCCTGCACGATGAGCAGCGCCTGTGTAATGTGCAGCGCCTGCACGATGAGCAGCGCCTGTGTAATGTGCAGCACCTGTGTAATGTGCAGCGCCTGTGTAATGTGCAGCGCCTGCACGATGAGCAGCGCCTGTGTAATGTGCAGCACCTGTGTAATGTGCAGCACCTGTGTAATGTGCAGCACCTGTGTAATGTGCAGCGCCTGCACGATGTGCAGCGCCTGTGTAATGTGCAGCACCTGCACGATGTGCAGCACCTGTGTAATGTGCAGCGCCTGCACGATGAGCAGCGCCTGTGTAATGTGCAGCGCCTGCACGATGAGCAGCGCCTGTGTAATGTGCAGCACCTGTGTAATGTGCAGCACCTGTGTAATGTGCAGCACCTGTGTAATGTGCAGCGCCTGCACGATGTGCAGCGCCTGTGTAATGTGCAGCGCCTGCACGATGTGCAGCGCCTGTGTAATGTGCAGCGCCTGCACGATGTGCAGCACCTGTGTAATGTGCAGCACCTGTGTAATGTGCAGCGCCTGCACGATGTACAGCGCCTGTGTAATGTGCAGCACCTGTGTAATGTGCAGCACCTGTGTAATGTGCAGCGCCTGTTGTAATGTGCAGCACCTGTGTAATGTGCAGCACCTGTGTAATGTGCAGCGCCTGCACGATGTACAGCGCCTGTGTAATGTGCAGCGCCTGTGTAATGTGCAGCGCCTGTGTAATGTGCAGCGCCTGTGTAATGTGCAGCGCCTGCACGATGAGCAGCGCCTGTGTAATGTGCAGCACCTGCACGATGAGCAGCGCCTGTGTAATGTGCAGCGCCTGTGTAATGTGCAGCACCTGTGTAATGTGCAGCGCCTGTGTAATGTGCAGCGCCTGCACGATGTGCAGCGCCTGTGTAATGTGCAGCGCCTGCACGATGTGCAGCACCTGTGTAATGTGCAGCGCCTGTGTAATGTGCAGCGCCTGCACGATGAGCAGCGCCTGTGTAATGTGCAGCGCCTGCACGATGAGCAGCGCCTGTGTAATGTGCAGCACCTGTGTAATGTGCAGCACCTGTGTAATGTGCAGCACCTGTGTAATGTGCAGCGCCTGCACGATGTGCAGCACCTGTGTAATGTGCAGCACCTGCGCGATGGGAGGCAGGTGTCATTGCTGGAGCCCACGTTCTCCACTACATCACACACCTGGTACTTGTTGGTGGAGTTGAAGGGGACTTCGGCCACTTTGGGGTTCCTGGCCCTCAGGGCTCGGACGCTCCCGCAGGACAGTTCGATGCATTTCAGCAGCGCCGACTCCGAAGCGTCTCCAGCTGTTTCCCTCTGAGGACCAAAGACATCGGCACAATCACTCAGAGAGAGGAGTGTTGTTGCTCTCCAGTGTTGTTACTTCTTGGTTCTGTTGGAATGCCGACAGCATAGCGTCATGCTAAAGGCTAATTAAAGCTGCAAATATCCTTTACCATAGACACCACTATCTTGTTGTGCTTCTTCAGATGGCCATCTTGTGACGTTCCAATGAACCCAAGGTGCTTTTATGAATCCACATTAATATCGACTCCTAGGAATAAGTGGTTCTAACAATGTGGAATCATCACGTTTACTTAAGTCAGTCGTGTGAATCATTCGTCTAAAACTGATGAATTAAAGACATTGCAGATGTGCCCCAAAATAAAATCTGAAAGCATTTCTACCACTTTGATGACTGTGCTTCAGAGCCGAACCCTCAACCCTTTAGTCCCTGGCTCTTGGTCTCTACCTCCTAACCCTGGGTGAGCATGAAGGTGTCACCCCTTCCTGCTTGAGGTGGAACAAGGGTACGTCAGGAGTTTTTGCTCCACTGCTCAGGTGGTGTTTGGGTGTGGATTCCTACCATCAGGACTGGATGTTCATCTTGTCCAGCTTTGAAATCAGCTCGGTTGCACAGGCCGGCGACACGAGACAGAGCGATCCATGTCGCAGAGCCTTTGTCAAAACCTGAACCTGAGAATACCACAGGGAGACGGGTTAGGGTTAGGTTAGGGTTAGGGTTAGGGTAGGGTTAGGGTTAGGGTTAGGGTAGGGTAGGGTTAGGGTTAGGGTAGGGTTCGGTTAGGGTAGGGGTAGGGTAGGGTTAGGGTTAGGGTTAGGTTAGGGTAGGGTTAGGGTTAGGGAGGGTAGTAGGGTTAGGGGTAGGGAGGGTTAGGGTTAGTTTAGGTTAGGTAGGGAAGGGTTAGGGTAGGGAAGGGTTAGGGTTAGGGTAGGGGTAGGGTTAGGGTTAGGGGTAGGGTTAGGGTTAGGGTAGGGAAGGGTTAGGGTAGGGTAGGGTAGGGTTAGGGGTAGGTAGGGTTAGGGGGGTAGGGTTAGGGTTAGGGTTAGGGTTAGGGTTAGGGTTAGGGTTAGGGTAGGGAAGGGTTAGGGTTAGGGTTAGGGTAGGGTTAGGGTTAGGGTTAGGATTAGGTAGGGTAGGTTAGGGTTAGGGGTAGGGTTAGGGTAAGGGTAGGGAAGGGTTAGGGTAGGGTTAGGGGTAGGGTAGGGTTAGGGTTAGGGTTAGCCACCTTTTGGAATAAAGTGCTTCCTCATTTATTTAAGGTGCTGTCTAAAGATGTGGTCAGCACAGGTAACCACATGGTTAGTTCTTGTTGGACTCTGTGCGCTACTGTCTACAATTGTGCATGTGGCAAATAAAGGTTATCTTTCTGCTCATTAGTTAAAACAAGTCCCTTAATTGAGCTCTTTTTTTAACGGACTAGGACTATGAGAGACACAACCTCCCTCTGCTGCTACCATCTTTCATCCTCTGCACGTACGTAGGCTTTTTAATGTTCAAAGCTGCTGTGGGTTTGGCACAGGACAGCAGGGAGCTCTACTTTTTGGACCTGGAGTACATTGTGCCCAATCCACAAGAGACGGCAGGTGAGGCACTTGGTCTGGGGTGAAGATGGCAGAGGATTGTTGGTCGACTGCTGTGTCACTGTAAAAGCTGTACAGCCACAGGTGAACTGCCCATTTTTCTGACGATTCTTCCCGTCACTCATCATTTAGCCCCGTGTGAGGTGAGCCTGAGAAGGAAGCCAAGGGCCAAACAATGTCTGCTGAGGAGTCGTTAGAACCCTCCGCTCTGCAGGAGTGTGGTTGACCTCCAGTGAGACTACTGCTTAGTTGTAAATACTTTTTTATCCACACTGAACTCCACCGTCCCAAACACTTCCACTTCACAAAGTGAGGCAGTAGAGACTGTGTTTCATAGTCTAGAAGAGTGTCCTCGTCTTCTTCCTCTTTTCAACATGTTGACTGTTCAGGAAGGCTGGAGAGAACCTTCATTCTTGGCTTTAGATATAAAAGAGTTACAAGATAAATGCCAGGTGAGGAACTTTACTTTGGTCATGCACGTGAGCAGGAAGGAGGAGGATGGACTGGACTGAGACATGGTTCTGTTAAAGTAAAATGATCAAAGTGAGGATCGTGATTGATGGTAATTATTCTGGAGAAACGTGAGCTCTGGAGCATTTCATCCTGACATGGACTCACGGTGGGACACTTTGCTCTATTCTAGAGGACGAAGTCATGTTCTCCCATTAGCTGGGCTGATCTGCAGATTGGAGTTTGTTTATTTTACTAATGTGAGACAGAATAAAGATGTGGTGAAAAGTCATCTTTGTTCGTGCTTTGGCCTTTGCTTCCTCGTCTCTGTGTGTCTGTCTTTTCTTTCCCCGTCCTCCATGTGTGCCTCTGTCTTACCACTCTGGTTCTCGGTGGTGTCGGCCTCGTAGATTTGGTTGTCAAACCACATGTGAGCCACAGTCATGCGGTTCTGGGTCAGCGTCCCCGTCTTGTCGGAGCAGATGGTGGAGGTGGAGCCCAGAGTCTCTACCGCCTCCAGGTTTTTCACCAGGCAGTTCTTCTTGGCCATTCGTTTGGCAGTCAGGGTCAGGCAGACCTGGTCAGACAGTGGGGGTCCGGGGGGGAGGGCTATTAAAATCTACATTTGGCAAAGACAATAGCAGGCACTCCTTTGTTCATTTGTGCAGATGAGATAGTGAATGTGCTGTGTGTGTGTGTGTGTGTGTGTGTGTGTGTGTGTGTGTGTGCGTGGATAGCAGGTGCACAGGACCCTAAAAATGGAACAGAGACATCCCATATGTTTGGAGAGTCACAATTTAGACCCCGTCCACACCCCCACTGCCACACCAACACCCCCCCCCCACACACACACACACACACACACAGCAAAAGTGAGACGTTCTGTAATACTTCAGCTGCTTCCAGTCAGTAATAAATCAACAGTCTGCTTTGCAGTTTTGCTAACGTTTTAAAATTATAGTCAAGGAAAACATAGGTGGAATAAATAAGAGTGCTGCTAATTGAGTTGTGGTAATGCCAGGCAGTAACAAGACAAACAGCAAACTCTACATTTAATCTCTAACTATCGTGATTTCAGATGCACTCAAAGCCAACTCACGGTAACGGTGGCCAGCAGGCCTTCAGGCACGTTAGCCACGATGATTCCAATGAGGAAGATGACGGCCTCCAGCCAAGTGTAGCCCAAAATGAGTGACAGGATGAAGAACGTCACGCCTAGGAAGACGGCTACGCCCGTGATGATGTGGATGAAATGTTCAATCTCGATGTTGATGGGTGTGCGGCGGACTTGGAGCTCTGATGCCAGCGTGGCGATGCGACCCATCACTGTTTGGTCGCCAGTGGCGATAACGACGCCGCGAGCGGTGCCTGCATGCAGTGGGCGATTCATTGTCACAGAGATGCTCATATTATTTTTCAAAATCAAAACTATAGCCACACGACTGCAAAGGTATGGCTCCAACAATCCGACATTCATCCACATAAACGTCACCATCTATTAAATCTACAGTCACAATCAAGCTGCATTAGGACCTAAATCACATTACAGACAGGGATAACATTCAATTCCCTCTGAACTGTAGTTTGTTAGTGATTCTGGACATTCACAGTCAATAAATAACCGGAGCTACAAGATATGAACCCTAACCCTAAAGCACATTCATGCTTGGATCTCTTTTTCACTCTCCAGATGGAACAAAAAGGGTTCGAGGGGACAGCAGAACGTCCTGAGCAGATGTGGCTCACTGACCTTCAACACAGTTGGTGGAAAAGAAGCAGATGTTGCGGGTCTCTAGAGGGTTGTCGTGTGTGAACTCTGGCGATCGAGTCTGTGGCTCCGATTCTCCCGTCAGAGAAGAGTTGTCCACCTTTACAGGCCGAAAGAAAGGGTGAAAAAAAAGGTTCACATGACCAAATGATGGTTATCAGCACCAGCCATGAAGGAAGTACCCATGGGCACACTTTGACATTCTACTCATCTCCACTCTCTTTAAAATGTTGATTTATGCCATCAAAAATGATGCAGATGAAGGTTAACAGCAACCCCAAAACACACGGTGGATCTTCTGGAGGTCTATCAGCATACCAACAGTCATAGCTACATTAAAATAAATGAGTAATTTATAAAAGAATCCCTGTTTGGGTGATCTGCTTGGCAGGGTAAATCCTGGTGGAAGTACATCATGAACACCTGTCTCAGAGTCACAGGAAGCACATCCGTTGATAAATCGACTGCTTCCACATTCCTTGTCCACGTGGACGATCAACAGCACCGGGGTCAAAAGGAGACCTAACTGGTCCCCATCCCCTCCTTTTAGTGCCAAAAAGAACCTTCCAAGAGCGGCTCACCAGATCAACAGTCACCTTTGAGCAACTCAGCAGTTGTAATAACTTGCCAGTACCAAGAAAAGTTCCCAGAAAACTATTTTTCATTCTTGATATCTTTCCTCTAAAAATTAAAAATCAAAGAAGAAAAAATCTGGAGAAAATAGAGCTGAGTAATTAAACTTGTCAAGAGTACGGCCATTAAAGGGTTAAATAGAAAGAAAAAAAATCATGATGAACATATCACACAAAGTAATTATTTTCTTTCCCACCAACAGTCTTTCTCTGCTTGAGTGGAATTTTTCCTATGGAACGTTTCTTCCTTTCAGGGGAACCCTGAGTATCCACACACGCCTGATAAAACCTTCCTCTTTCTATTAAGCACTTTGGATGTGAGGAAGAGGATCGTACAAATATTGATCGTTCTTTCCTCTGTTTACCAGAAAAAAGATGCTTCGCAACAACAGCAGTGTGAACGACTTTAAGGAATTACAGCAGTCAAGCTTAGCAAAGTAAGTCATGGCGGAATTAAGAAGAAAATAACTCAAAGACAGCCCAAATACTGCCACCCCACAGACTTCCTGGCTCCCAGAGGCTCCCAGTTGCCCTCCCCTACCTTGCATCCGCTGGAGGAGATTATGCGAAGGTCAGCTGGGACACGATCCCCACCTTTGATCTCCACTAGATCTCCCATCACCACAAGCTCGGCATTGATCTGCATCTTCTCCCCCTCCCGGATCACTAGTGCTTGCTGGCACGGGCAAAAAAAAGAGAGAAGGATAGAGGGACTGTGAGGAACAGGACAGAGAGGATTTTATCCTCCAATAGAAGAAAGAAAGCAAAATGGTGAGAAAAGGAGTGTGATAAAACAGGCTGGGAGAAATGTTAGGTGAAAATGGGGGAAGAGGAAAAGGTAAACGAGAAGGAACCAGGAAAAGGAGATGAGCAGCAAATCCTGGCTACACAGCTGAAAGAATGAGCCAATCAAAGTGCCGGAGGTGGATAAAAAGGAACGAGTTTTCAAGCAAACACACTCAGAAGCCAAAGTTAACAAGAAAATTGTGCAAGCTTATTAGTTTCCAACCAAAGTGAGTGTAAGCGCTGCGTCAGGGACA